>NC_041391.1:720820535-720832408 GCF_002162155.2 Triticum dicoccoides | reverse complement strand
GAGTCTCCTAGGGCCCGAACCTTCCAGCCATCAGGCTTTCTTCGCCGGTCAGCAACCAGGCCCGGTCGCCCCGCAGCCCTACTACTCCCCCGCTCCGGTTGGCTATGGCGGGCCAAACCCTAGCGCTGGAGTGACTGGCTACTCGGGCTACCCCGCGGCAGTCTCCTATGATCCGGCCCTCCTCGCTGCACTTCATCAACAGCCTCCGACCGGGGCTTATTCCGGCGGTGGCGACTGGTTTATTGACAGCGGTGCATCATCGCATATGTCCACTTATTCGGGTAACCTCTCTTCCGCGTCTCCTATCCACACTTCCTCTCGTATCATTGTCGGTAATGGTGTTGGTCTTCCTATTACTCATGTTGGTTCCATTAATTTTCCTTCCACCTCTAGACCACTTTATCTCAATAATGTTCTTGTGTCTCCCGAGCTTATTCAGAACTTAGTCTGTGTTCGTAAACTTTCTCGTGATAACTCTGTAACTGTGGAATTTGACGAAGTTGGATTTTCTGTTAAGGATGCCCTCACCCGGATGGTTCTTCACTGCTGTGACAGCCCAGTGATATGTACTCCGTCCAGACTCCATCATCCACACATGCTGGACTGGTTGCTCTTTCTGCCAGCATCGATCTTTGGCACGCCCGTCTTGGTCATCCTAGCTCCAACGCACTTTGTCAAATAATTAGGGATTTTTCTTTTACATGTAATAAAATGGATGTGCACTCTTGTCACGTATGCCGTCTGGGCAAACATGTTTGCCTTCCCTTTAGTTCTTCATCCACAGTTGCATCGTTACCTTTTGAGTTAATCCATAGTGATGTCTGGACCTCTCCCGTTGCTACTAATACTGGTTTTTCATATTATCTTGTTATCTTAGACGACTACTCTCACTTTGTGTGGACTTTTCCATTGCGTAAGAAGTCTGAAGTTGCTGCCACCCTTACCGCCTTCTACTCTTACATGTCTACGCAATTTGGCCATCCCATCCTCGCTTTGTAAACTGATAACGAGAAAGAGTTCGACAACACCACCATCTGCAACCTTCTCTTCGCCCATGGCACAATTTTCCGGCTCACATGTCCTTACACTTCACATCAGAACTATCGGGCTGAACGCATCCTCCATACTCTTAACGATTGCGTCCGCACGCTCCTATTCCATGCCTACATGCCTCCCCGCTCCTGGCCCGACGCTCTCGCTACTGCCACCCTCCTCATTAACCTTCGTCCGTGTCGCACCCGCTGGAATTTTACACCTCGCCACCTTCTCTTCGGGTCTCCACCCTCATATGACGGTCTTCGTATTTTTGGTTTTCTTTGTTATCCGAGTACTGCCGCCACTTCTCCTCATAAACTTGCTCCTCGTTCCCTCCCATGTGTCTTCCTCGGTTACCCGGCTAACACTAAGGGCTATAGGTGCTATGATCCAGTTTCTCACCGTGTCATCTGATACGTCTCCAACGTATCTATAATTGTTGATTGCTCCATGCTATATTATCTACTGTTGTGGACTATACTGGGCTTTATTTTCCACTTTTATATTATTTTTGGGACTAACCTATTAACCGGAGGCCCAGGCCAGAATTGCTGTTTTTTTCTATTTCAGTGTTTCGGAGAAACATAATATCAAACGGAGTCCAAATGGAATGAAATCTTCGGGAACGTGATTTTCTCATCAGATAAGATCCAGGAGACTTGGACCCTCCGTCAAGAAAGCCACGAGGCGGTCACGAGGGTGGAGGGCGCCCCCCCCCCCTAGGGCGCGCCCCCTGCCTCGTGGACCCCTCGAAGCTCCACCGACGTACTCCTTCCTCCTATATATACCTACGTACCCCCAAACGATCAGATACAGAGCCAAACACCTAATTCCACCGCTGCAACCTTCTGTACCCACGAGATCCCATCTTGGGGCCTGTTCCGGAGCTCTGCCGGAGGGGGCCATCATCACGGAGGGCTTCTACATCATCATAGCCTCTCCGATGAAGTGTGAGTAGTTTACCTCAGACCTTTGGGTCCATAGTTAGTAGCTAGATGGCTTCTTCTCTCTTTTTGGATCTCAATACAATGTTCTCCCCCTGTCTCGTGGAGATCTATTCGATGTAATCTTCTTTTTGCGGTGTGTTTGTTGAGACCGATGAATTGTGGGTTTATGATCAAGTCTATCTATGAATAATATTTGAATCTTCTCTGAATTCTTTTATGTATGATTGGTTATCTTTGCAAGTCTCTTCGAATTATCAGTTTGGTTTGGCCTACTAGATTGGTTTTTCTTGCAATGGGAGAAGTGCTTAGCTTTGGGTTCAATCTTGCGGCGTCCTTTCCCAATGACAGAAGGGGCAGCAAGGCACGTATAGTATTGTTGCCATCGAGGATAACAAGATGGGTTTTTTATCATATTGCATGAAACTATCCCTCTACATCATGACATCTTGCTTAAGGAGTTACTCTGTTTTTAACTTAATACTCTAGATGCATGCTGGATAGCGGTCGATGAGTGGAGTAATAGTAGTAGATGCAGGCAGGAGTCGGTCTACTTGTCTCGGACGTGATGCCTATATACATGATCATACCTAGATATTCTCATAACTATGCTCAATTCCTCAATTGCTCAACAGTAATTTGTTCACCCACCATAGAATATTTATGCTCTTGAGAGAAGCCACTAGTGAAACCTATGGCCCCCGGGTCTATTCTCATCATATTAATCTCCATCACTTTATTATTGCTTTGCTTTTACTTTGCCTTTTACTTTTTACCTTGCATCTTTATACCAAAAATACCAAAAATATTATCTATCATCTCTATCAGATCTCACTCCCATAAGTGGCCATGAAGGGATTGACAACCCCTAATCGCGTTGGTTGCGTTGAGCTATTTGTTTTGTGTAGGTACGAGGGACTGGCGCATAGCCTCCTACTGGATTGATACCTTGGTTCTCAAAAACTGAGGGAAATACTTACGCTACTTTGCTGCATCTTCCTCTCCTCTTCGGCGAAATCCAACGCAGTGCTCAAGAGGTAGCAAGAAGAATTTCTAGCGCCTTTGTCGGGGAGGGTTACGCAAAAGTCAAGTCAAGATTTGGACTCCCGACAACAAGCCATTTCTGGCGCCATTGCCGTGGAGTCTACACAAAAGTCAACATACCAAGTACCCATCACAATCCCTATCTCTCGCACTACATTATTTTCCATTTGCCTCTCGTTTTCCTCTCCCCCACTTCACCCTTGCCGTTTTATTCGCCCTCTCTTTTCCGTTTGCCTTTTTCTCGCTTGCCTTCTGTTTGCTCGTGTGTTGGATTGTTTGCTTGTCACTATGGCTCAAGATAATACCAAATTGTGTGACTTTACCAATACCAACAATAATGATTTCCTTAGCACTCCGATTGCTCCTCTTACCAATACTGAATCTTGTGAAATCAATACCGCTTTGTTGAATCTTGTTATGAAAGATCAATTCGCCAGCCTTCCTAGTGAAGATGCCGCTACTCATCTGAATAGCTTCGTTGATTTGTGTGATATGCAAAGAAGAAAGATGTCGATAATGATATTGTTAAATTGAAGCTATTTCCCTTTTCGCTTAGAGAACATGCTAAAGCTTGGTTTCGTCTTTGCCTAAAAATAGTATTGATTCTTGGAACAAGTGCAAAGATGCTTTTATCTCTAACTATTTCCCTCCCGCTAAGATTATCTCTCTTAGAAACGATATTATGAATTTTAAGCAACTTGATCATGAACATGTTTCACAAGCTTGGGAGAGAATGAAATTAATGATACGTGATTGTCCTACTCATGTTTGAATTTATGGATGATTATACAAAAAAATTATGACGGATTGAATTTTGCTTCTAGAAATCTTTTAGATTCGGCCGCGGGAGGCACTTTTATGGAAATCACTTTAGGAGATGCTACTAAACTAATAGATAATATTATGGTTAATTATTCTCAATGGCACACTGAAAGATCTACTAATAAAAAAGTGCATGTGATAGAAGAAATCAATGTTTTGAGTGGAAAGATGGATGAACTTATGAAATTATTTGCTACTAAGAGTGTTTCTTCTGATCCTAATGACATGCCTTTGTCTACTTTAATTGAGAATAATAATGAATCTATGGATGTGAATTTTGTTGGTAGGAATAATTTTGGTAACAACGCGTATAGAGGGAACTTCAATCCTAGGCCTTATCCTAGTAATCCTTCTAATAATTATGAAAATTCCAACAACAACTCTTATGGAAATTTTAATAAGATGCCCTCTAAATTTGAGAATAGTTTTAAAGAGTTTATGAATTCACAAAAGAATTTTAATGCTTTGCTTGAAGAGAAATTGCTTAAAGTTGATGATTTGGCTAGGAACGTTGATAGAATTTCTCTTGAGGTTGATTCTTAAAGCTTAGATCTATTCCTCCTAAGCATGATATCAATGAGTCTCTCAAAGCCATGAGAATTTCTATTGATGAGTGCAAAGAAAGAACCGCGAGGATGCGTGCTACAAAAGATGCCTTTATTAAAGCATGTTTTTCCAATTTCTATGAAAATCAAGATGAAGATCTAAAAGTTATTGATGTGTCCTCTATTAAATCTTTGTTTTGCAATATGAATCTTGATGAAACTGAATATGATCTTCCTTTACCTAGAAGGTGCTCTAAAAATTCAGAGTATTTAGATCTTGATGATGAAATTGATAAAAGTGGATTGAAAGAGATAAAACCCTAGATATTGCTAATCCTACTATATTGGATTTCAAGGAATTTAATTATGAAAGTTGCTCTTTAATTGATTGTATTTCCTTGTTGCAATCCATGCTAAATTCTCCTCATGCTTATAGTCAAGATAAAGCCTTTACCGAACATATCGTTGATGCCTTGATGCAATCTTATGAAGAAAAACTTGAGTTAAAAGTTTCTATCCCTAGAAAACTTTACAATGAGTGGGAACCTACTATTAAAATTAAGATTAAAGATCATGAGTTTTATGCTTTGTGTGATTTGGGTGCTAGTGTCTCCACTATTCCCAAAACTCTATGTGATTTGCTAGATTTCCGTAATTTTGATGATTGCTCTCTAAACTTGCATCTTGCGGATTCCACTATTAAGAAACCTATGGGAAGAATTAATGATGTTCTTATTGTAGAAAATATAAATTATGTGCCCGTGGATGTTATCATTCTTGATATTGATTGCAATCCTTCTTGCCATATTATTCTCGGTAGACCTTTCCTTAGAATGGTTGGTGCAATTATTGATATGAAGGAAGGGAATATTAGATTTCAATTCCCATTAAAAAAGGGAATGGAACACTTCCCTAAGAAGAAAATAAAATTACCATATGAATCTATCATGAGAGCCACTTATTGATTGCCTACCAAAGATGGCTATACCTAGATCTATCCTTGCTTTTATGCCTAGTTAGGGGCGTTAAACGATAGCGCTTGTTGGGAGGCAACCCAATTTTATTTTCAGTTTCTTTTGTTTTTGCTTCTGTTTAGGAATAAATAATCCATCTACCTTCTGTTTAGATGTGGTTTTATGTTTTAATTAGTGTTTGTGCCAAGTTAAACCTATAGGATCTTCTTGGATGATAGTTATTTGATCTTGCTGTAATTTCCAGAAACTTTCTGTTCATGAAAACAATTATTAAAAATCATTAGAACGTGATAAATTACTGATTCCAATTGCTGTTGATCAATAGACAAATTGCCTAGGTCGTCTTATTTTGTCTGAAGTTTTGGAGTTCCAGAAGTTTGGGTTAGTTACAGATTGCTACAGACTGTTCTGTTTTTGACAGATTCTGTTTTTCGTGTGTTGTTTGCTTATTTTGATGAATCTATGGCTAGTAAAATAGTTTATAAATCATAGAGAAGTTGGAATGCAGTATGTTTAACACCAATATAAGTAAAGAATGAGTTCATTACAGTACCCTGAAGTGGTCTTTTGTTTTCTTTCGCTAACGGAGCTCACGAGATTTCTGTTGAGTTTTGTGTTGTGAAGTTTTCAAGTTTTGGGTGAAATCTTTTGATGGATTATGGAACAAGGGGTGGCAAGAGCCTAAGCTTGGGGATGCCCATGGCACCCCCAATATAATCCAAGGACACCAAAAAGTCAAAGCTTGGGTATGCCCCGGAAGGCATCCCCTCTTTCGTCCACTTCCATCGGTAATTTTACTTGGAGCTATATTTTTATTCACCACATGATATGTGTTTTGCTTGGAGCGTCTTGTATTATTTGTGTATTTGTTTGTTAGTGTGCCACAATCATCTTTTCTGTACACACCTTTTGAGAGAGCCATACATGAATTGGAATTTGATAGAATACTCTACGTGCTTCACTTATATCTTTTGAGCTTTATAGTTTTGCTCTAGTGCTTCACTTATATCTTTTAGAGCACGGTGGTGGATTTGTTTTAGAGAAACTATTGATCTCTCATGCTTCACTTAGATTATTTTAAGAGTCTTAAATAGCATGGTAATTTGCTTAATAATAATAATAAGCTTGGTATTCAAGATTTGTAAAACTTTCTTTTGAGTGTGTTGGATACTAAGAAAAGTTTGATGCTTGATAATTGTTTTGAGATATGAAGATGGTAATATTAGAGTCATGCTAGTTGAGTAGTTGTGAATTTGAGGAATACTTGTGTTAAAGTTTGTGATTCCCGTAGCATGCACGTATGGTGAACCGTTATGTGATGAAGTCGGAGCATGATTTATTTATTGATTGTCTTCCTTATGAGTGGTGGTCGGGGACGAGCGATGGTCTTTTCCTACCAATCTATCCCCCTAGGAGCATGCGCGTAATACTTTGCTTTGATAACTTCTAGATTTTTGCAATAAGTATATGAGTTCTTTATGACTAATGTTGAGTCCATGGATTATACGCACTTTTTCCCATCCTTCCACCATTGCTAGCCTCTCTAATACCGGGCACTTTTTGCCGGTATCATACACCCACCATATACCTTCCTTAAAACAGCCACCATACCTACCTATCATGGCATTTCCATAGCAATTCCGAGATATATTGCTATGCAACTTTCCACCGTTCCGTTTATTATGACACGCTCCATCATTGTCATATTGCTAGCATGATCATGTAGTTGACATCGTATTTGTGGCAAAGACACCGTTCATAATTTTTTCATACATGTCATGATTCATTGCATATCCCGGTACACCGCCGGAGGCATCCACATAGAGTCATATTTTGTTCTAAGTATCGAGTTGTAATTGTTGAGTTGTAAGAAAAATAAAAGTGTGATGATCATCATTTGTAGAGCATTGTCCCAAGTGAGGAAAGGATGATGGAGACTATGATTCCCCCACAAGTCGGGATGAGACTCCGGACGAAAAATAAAAAAAAGGAGAAAAAAAAAGAAAAGAGGCCATAAAAAAGACCCAAATAAAAAAATGAATGAGAGAAAAAGAGAGAAGGGACAATGTTACTATCCTTTTACCACAATTGTGCTTCAAAGTAGCACCATGATCTTCATGATAGAGAGTCTCTCATTTTGTCACTTTCATATACTAGTGGGAATTCTACATTATAGAACTTGGCTTGTATATTCCAATGATTGGCTTCCTCAAAATGCCCTAGGTCTTCATGAGCAAGCGAGTTGGATGCACACCCACGTAGTTTATTTTGTTGAGCTTTCATATACTTATAGCTCTAGTGCATCCGTTGCATGGCAATCCCTACTCACTCACATTGATATCTATTAATGGGCATCTCCATAGCCCGTTGATACGCCTAGTTGATGTGAGACTATCTTCCCCTCTTTTTGTCTTCTCCACAACCACCATTCTATTCCACATATAGTGCTATATCCATGGCTCACACTCATGTATTGCGTGAAGATTGAAAAAGTTTTGAGAATGTCAAAAGTATGAAACAATTGCTTGGCTTGTCATCGGGGTTGTGCATGATCTAAATACTTTGTGTGGTGAAGATAGAGCATAGTCAGACTATATGATTTTGTAGAGATAACTTTCTTTGGCCATGTTATTTTGAGAAGACATAATTGCTTTGTTAGTATGCTTGAAGTATTATTATTTTTATGTCAATATGAACTTTTGTCTTGAATCTTTCGGGTCTGAATATTCATACCACAATTGAGAAGATTTACATTGAAATTATGCCAAGTAGCACTCCGCATCAAAAATTCTCTTTTATCATTTACCTACTCGAGGACGAGCAGGAATTAAGCTTGGGGATGCCTGATACGTCTCCAACGTATCTATAATTTTTGATTGCTCCATGCTATATTATCTATTGTTTTGGACTATATTGGGCTTTATTTTCCACTTTTATATTATTTTTGGGACTAACCTATTAACCGGAGGCCCAGCCCAGAATTGCTGTATTTTGCCTATTTCAATGTTTCGGAGAAACAGAATATCAAACGGAGTCCAAACGGAATGAAACCTTTGGGAACGTGGTTTTCTCATCAGATAAGATCCAGGAGACTTGGACCCTCCGTCAAGAAAGCCACGAGGCGGTCACGAGGGTGGAGGGCGCGCCCCCTGCCTCGTGGGCCCCTCGAAGCTCCACCGACGTACTCCTTCCTCCTATATATACCTACGTACCCCCAAACGATCAGATACGGAGCCAAAAACCTAATTCCACCGCCGCAACCTTCTGTACCCACGAGATCCCATCTTGGGGTCTGTTCCGGAGCTTCGCCGGAGGGGGCCATCATAACGGAGGGCTTCTACATCATCATAGCCTCTCCGATGAAGTGTGAGTAGTTTACCTCAGACCTTCGGGTCCATAGTTAGTAGCTAGATGGCTTCTTCTCTCTTTTTGGATCTCAATACAATGTTCTCCCCCTCTCTCGTGGAGATCTATTCGATGTAATCTTCTTTTTGCGGTGTGTTTGTTGAGACCGATGAATTGTGGGTTTATGATCAAGTCTATCTATGAATAATATTTGAATCTTCTCGGAATTCTTTTATGTATGATTCGTTATCTTTGCAAGTCTCTTCGAATTATCAGTTTGATTTGGCCTACTAGATTGGTTTTTCTTGCAATGGGAGAAGTACTTATCTTTGGGTTCAATCTTGTAGTGTCCTTTCCCTGTGACAGAAGGGGCAGCAAGGCACGTATAGTATTGTTGCCATCGAGGATAACAAGATTGGGCTTTTATCATATTGCATGAAACTATCCCTCTACATCATGTCATCTTGCTTAAGGCGTTACTCTGTTTTTAACTTAATACTCTAGATGCATGCTGGATAGCGGTCGATGAGTGCAGTAATAGTAGTAGATGCAGGCAGGAGTCGGTCTACTTGTCTCAGACGTGATGCCTATATACATGATCATACCTAGATATTCTCATAACTATGCTCAATTCTGTCAATTGCTCAACAGTAATTTGTTCACCCACTGTAGAATACTTATGCTCTTGAGAGAAGCCACTAGTGAAACCTATGGCCCCCGGGTCTATTCTCATCATATTAATCTCCATCACTTTATTATTTCTTTGCTTTTACTTTGCCTTTTACTTTTTACCTTGCATCTTTATACCAAAAATACCAAAAATATTATCTATCATCTCTATCAGATCTCACTCCCGTAAGTGACCGTGAAGGGATTGACAACCCCTAATAACGTTGGTTGCGTTGAGCTATTTGTTTTGTGTAGGTACGAGGGACTGGCGCGTAGCCTCCTACTGGGTTGATACCTTGGTTCTCAAAAACTGAGGGAAATACTTACGCTATTTTGCTACATCATCCTCTCCTCTTCGGGGAAATCCAACGCAGTGCTCAAGAGGTAGCATCAGCACATCTCGGCATGTTTATTTCAAAGAGTTTTGTTTCCCGTTTAAACATGAACAACATGTGGATTCTCCCTCGGCGCCCAGGCCCTCCTTGGCCGACACTGTTCGCCCCGGCTCTCTGCCGCGGCGTGGTGCGCCCCTCGCCGTATGGCATTACGGCTGCCGCCCGCTGCATCCCCGACCGTGCCTTCTTTGCTAATCTCGCCGGTGTCTACGTCGGCCTCGCCGACCTCGCTGGCCTCTGCGTCGGCCCCATCGGCCTCGCTAGCCTCTGCGCCGGTCTCGCCGGCCTCTGCGGCCACCCAGTCGGCCTCGCGGCCTCCGTCGCGGCTTCTTTGCCCGGCCCATCCCTGGTTGCTACGACACCGGCCTCTTCGCCGGCTCCTCCACCGGTGGCTGCATCTTCGACCAACGCTGTCCCTACTAGAGATGGGTAGGGGCCGCCGTGGCTCCACAACTCGCCGGCCCCATCACTTGGTCCCGCATGGGTATCTACTGGCCGAGTACCTGGTACTCCCCGGAGGAGTACACTTGTGTGGCTTCGACATCCGCACCGTCACCGTCGCCTCTGCCGACCTCCGCCCGTGCCTCTCTTTGCGATCCCTTGTGGTTTGCCGCAATGAAGGAGGAATTCGATGCCTTGCAATGCAATCACACTTGGCAGCTTGTCCCACGTCCCCCTCACGCCAATATCATTACCGGGAAGTGGGGCTTCAAGCACAAGTTTCACCCTGATGGCACCCACGACCGCCACAAAGCGCGTTGGGTTGTTCGTGGCTTTCGTCAGCGCGCCAGTGTCGACTTCACCAATACTTTTGCCCCGGTGGTCAAACCCGGGATGATTCAGACTGTTCTTCAACTTGCGGTGTCCCGCTCTTGGCCTGTGCATCAGATGGACGTCTCTAACGCCTTTCTTCATGGTCATCTTGAGGAACAGGTGTTCTGTCAGCGGCCCACGGGATTCGTTGATGAGTCCTCTCCGGATCATGTGTGCTTGCTCTCTCGGTCCTTTTATGGGCTTAAGAAGGCTCCTCGCGCTTGGTACCAGCGCATCGCAGCATTTCTTCATCAGCTTGGCTTCCACTCCACTCGCTCCGATGCTTCACTGTTTCTCTACCACCAGGGCGATGCCACTGGTTTCCTGCTGCTATATGTCGACGACATCATCTTGACAGCATGCTCGACTTCTCTTCTTCGATAGCTCACTGACTGTCTTCGTGCCGAGTTGACCATTAAGGACTTAGGTCCTCTGCACTATTTCCTCGGGATCGAGGTTCTTCGCCGAGCAGATGGCTTCTTTCTTCATCAGCGGAAGTACACTCATGAGCTTCTGGACCGTGTGGGGATGCTTAATTGCAAACCGGCTGCCAAGCTTGTCGATACGAAGGCCAAGCTCTCTGCCATAGATGGTTCTCCAGCTTCAGATGCTCCGTTCTACCGGTCGATTATTGGTGCTCTTCAATACCTCACTCTTACTCGTCCGGAGCTTCAGTACGCCGTGCAGCAGGTGTGCCTCCATATGCATGCTCCTCGTGATGCTCACTGGACCGCGGTCAAGCGCATTCTTTGCTATATCCGAGGCACCTTGGATCTCGGGTTGTCACTTCAGGCTTCGTCCTCTCTAGACTTGACTGCCTATTTTGACGCTGACTGGGCCGGCTGCCCCGACACGCGCGCTCGACCTCTGGCTATTGCGTCTACCTTGGACCATCACTCATCTCCTAGTCATCCAAACGGCAGCCCGTTGTCTCCCGCTCCAGCACTGAAGCGGAGTGCCGCGCCGTTGCCAACGTCATTGCCGAGTGTTCCTGGCTTCGTCAGCTTCTACATGAGCTCTTGTCTCCAGTTGACAAGTCCACGATTGTCTGTTGTGACAACGTTTCCGCGGTCTACCTCTCCGCGAACCCGGTTCATCATCGGCGCACCAAGCACATTGAGATTGATATCCATTTTGTTCGGGAGCGGGTAGCTCTTGGTCATGTACGTGTGCTACATGTCCCTACCTCCCAACAGTTTGCTGACATCATGACCAAGGGCTTGTCTACCACGTCTTTCGAGGAGTTTCGATCCAGTCTTTGCGTTGACCATGGTGCCGCTTCGACTG
>NC_041391.1:720817167-720820143 GCF_002162155.2 Triticum dicoccoides | reverse complement strand
CAACATCTTACACAATCAAAGTACCCTTACCAGGCATCACCTACTATCTTACAAACTCCAAAAGACAAACGGCTAAGAAGCAAAGCAACAAATGAAGAACTTGCACCTACAGCAGTAGAAGGACTTTGTTCCCTCTAGCGACCGAATTCTCTATGTAGCAGTACTACTTTGGTTTATAAAGAAAAGAGTGGGGACCCAGTAACTGTAACGAACCAGACAGTATACCGACCCAGTTTTTTAGATTTTTTTATTTTGATTTTTCTGAAGCCAATATTTTGGAAATTCCCAACCATTTTTTTAATTTGATAGAAATTATTGAAATGAAAACATTTTTTAAATACTGAGATTTTTTTTATAAAATCATGGAATTTTCTTGAAACATCCTGAATATATTTTGATAATGGACTTGTTTTGAATTTATGAGTGCATTTTTTGTCATTTGAAGTAATTTTCGAAAAACATGAATGTTTGTGAAACATCAAACATCCCAAAAAAAATTGGAATACAAATATTTTTCAATTTGGAATAAATTATGAAAGATAAAAATTTATTTAAAATGTTGAACACTTTACGAAAAATGTGATCATTTTTAAAATTTATATTTTTCCTACAAATAACTGATATTTTTCAAAAAGTAAAATAACATGAAAAACTAAAAATAAAACGAAAACTAAACAGAAAAAACTAAAAAGTAAAGAAAAAAGAAATAGAAAATGAAAAAAGTAATTACAAAAGAGAAGAAAATAAAATAAAAACCAAAAGCGGACTGGCCCATCTCTCGCACTCAGGGTATATGACTGTGCGAAGCTTTGCCTATCTGCTGCTCGGTGCAGCACATAGGACGTTCGTGCGTCGAATACGTCGTGTTTCCCACAGATTGTCGGGATTTGGACCAGCCCATTGAGGTGCAACTGGTACTTAAGTTTTTACAACATCCTCGAACATTTTGTGTTGGTTTTCTTTTATGTTTGTTTTTCGCTGCTGGTTTTTCAGATTCTTTTTCACCTATTTTTCACAGTTCTTAAAAAACTCTTCAAACTTGTTCCAATTAGAAAAATTGTTCACATTTTCATTAAGCGTTCGGACAGTTTAATAAAATTTCAAAACAAATCATGTTTTTAATTGCAAAAAGTATTCATATTTTAAAAAATTGTTTATATTTTTGAAAACAATTTTGTTTGCAGAAAATTCCCGACCTATTTTCAAAAAATGTTCCTTTATTTTTTTAAATGTATTTGAAAAAAAACACGCGCCTTCCCCCACCTCACTCTCGTTGGCGGTCGTAGTTCTATCTTCGCTTGCAGGTTCCAGCTTATTGGCGCCTAATTTGAACACCACCTCCTTGCATCAAATCCCGCGCGACGATACCATGTCAGCGCGCATGCAGCAGCGCTGCTTGTGTTGGGTCATGTCATTGTTCATGGCAGCATTGCGAGCAAGGAGAGGAGAATTGACAGAGCATGGAGGAGTAGTGCGGGATGGATGTAGAAGAAAGTGTTGGATAGAGATGGGAAAAGAGAAGCGGAAGAGATACTCAACGAACGTTAATAATATTGATTTAAAAATCATACATTGAAAAAATGTTCGTGGTTTTGAAAAAAATGTCATAAATTTGAAAAAGTGTTCTTGAATATAAAAATATTAATCAATTCAAACAAATGTTCACATGTTGTAAAGATATTGTAGAATTTCGAAAATGTACTTGAATTCAAAAATCATGAATTTCAAATAGTCCAGATATTTAACAAAATTTATAGAAATAAAAAATAAAAATTCTTAATAAGTTGGAAGATATTTCATCGATTTAAAAAGTATTCCTGAATTTATTTAATTACTTGCAAAATTTAGAAAACATCGCGCGTTTGTAAATTGTTCACAAATTTAGAAAAGTATTCCAGAATCTATAAAATATATTGAACGAAAAAAGGAAAAAGGAAATAGGATTTAAAGGTCATACCAGCTGATAAAACATAGGAAACATAAAAACTAAAAAATGGGAGAAGGAACCTTCTAGAATGTTCCCAAAGCCAGGAAGCCCACACTGTGTTTTTTTTTGTTATATGGGCCGGCCTGTTAGGAAAAAAAAGCCTAGATTGGAGGTGATTGTTTTTGTACAAGTCAGATGCCAAGTATCGGGCGAAACATGCGCCAAATCTGAAATTGAGTGATGATGTCTTCTCCAAGCCATGTGAATCACATGCCAAGTATCCGGCGAAACATGCACTTAGCCTAGCTGACTCTTGTGTTGCACACCCCCTGTATGTAGGTGAAAGAGATGTCGGGTCTCCTTTCTATTTGTGCTAATTTAATTTGCAAGAAATTCAGACGACAGTAACAAAGCCTATGCAAAAAGTCTAGTGTATGCATCAGTCTAGTATAACAAAGCCTATCAGGTGCCCAACTGCCTACGTCTCAACACAACTTGCCTAGAATTTAGTTGCTTGCTGAGCCGCAAGAATGACCCAAATAAACCCAGTAGTTGCTTGCTAACCACACTGAACTTGCCAAGAAAGCCCCAGCTGTTGTTCCCTATTCTATAGTACAACCATGACCTCACGTGAGCCGACAAAACATTTCTTTTTGTCTAGCATCAAGTCAGTCTACAAAAAAAACACAAAAATTGCTTGAGAATCACACCGGACTTGCCCAAATAAACCTAGTAGTTATTTCCCCATGTTTTTGTATAGTTCCACTACGAAAAAACACCCTTATTAACACCCAACGGTTGCATAGAAAATGAAAAATCACGAATTTTCATAGGGCCATAAGTTGCATGCAAGCATTATGGAAGTTGCCTATAACACAACAACTTGTCTAACAAAAAGGCCACACAAGAGTATCATACAAATCTAGCAAAAAGTGTCTCACAAACATTTTACTAGGATCTTCATTGTTGTAGGCAACTCTTTTTGGTGGATTCCTGTTTATCCTCAACAATTAGAACCTTTTTCTTAGGAGTTTTACTGTCCCTTGTAT
>NC_041391.1:720801612-720817033 GCF_002162155.2 Triticum dicoccoides | reverse complement strand
TTCTTAGTGCATGGGCATGGCCATCACAGGAGACGAGGGCGAGATGGAGCTTTCATCTGGATCGAGATCTGGGAGGAAGAAGGCCAGGGAAATGATGGGAGGCATTCGTTGGTTTGGTGGGAAGGACAACGTGTGCGGTGTTTGAGATGGGAGATCTTTCCTTTTCCTAGTTTGTGCGTAAGGGGGCCAGGTGTTGAAACTTTTCTTTTTTGCTTCCTCTTTTCAGAGATCTTTCCTTAAATGGGGTGTGTGCCAGGGAACGCGAGGGAGCACATGTGTGCTCCCTAGTCATGTCCATTATTATTATTAATAGCACTTAGCCTGGCTGACTCTTGTTGCTCATCCTATGTATGTAGGTGAAAGAGATGTCGGGTCTCCTTTTTATTTATGCTAATTTAATGTGCAAGAAATTCAGAAGAGAGTAACAAAGCCTATGCAGAGAGTCTTAGTGTACGCATCAGTCTAGAGTAACAAAGCCTATCAGGTGCCCAACTGTACCCACCGCCATCGAACAAGCAGGTGGCATCCTCACAGGTGACCACGTGCTCTGCTTGCGCGGACTATGCGGCGAGATCGTCTGTCGAAGCTCAACCTCGGAGGAAGAAGCCATGTCTGAGTGGGCAACTGTCTTCGCTGAGGCACCCCCCCCCCAGCAGTGATGGTAGGGTTCTAGGCCAGGGTCAGCATCGGGCTAGTGGGGCGCGTCGAGGCCTCCTGCCAAGTGTCCCCCACCACTCCCCATGAGATACACGTTGAGGCGTTAGAAGCAGCATAGGTGACGTGGCCCGCACGGAGCCGGTGTGAACACCTAGTTGTGTCGGCTCACCTGGTGAAGACATCAGCAACAATGGTGGCAACTCCTGCTCCACAGGGTCGTCCAACTCTGCCTTGTGCCCACATAGGCGGCTGGGAGCAGAAGATGCGCCAAGGGTACCGAATCTCAGAGCATTCATCAGCATCGACGGGGGCGCTGCCCCCTTGTGTGCAATATCCTCAGCTGATTGAGCAGACTGTCCCTCTACCCTCTTAGCATCGTCACGCCTACTGCCATATGCACACCATTGTTCCCATCCACCCCATCAAACAACAAGGGGGCTCAAACTTGACCTCAAGGTCATACATCATACCCGCATGGGTCCATCTGACAATGTCCGGAACCAACTCAATATCCATGACACTGACAAGCAGATGAGCAATGCCCTAAGCGCGGGTGAAAGGCGTGGCAAGACGCTCCGTCTTGCCAATAAGTGAGCCCAAACTCCAGGTAACCCAAAAATCCTTCAGGGGCTTAGGTGGTGCCCCCAAGAATCAGACCCAGATTTGAGAAAGAGGTGTTCCTTGTGGCTCCTTTTTCTACCAGGCATCAAACTCAAGAATACAGTTGCTCTTAGGCACCCTATTTCGGTGCCAAAACCGGCGGATCTCCGGTAGGGGGTCCCGAACTGTGCATCTAGGATCGATGGTAACAGGAGACGGGAGACACGATGTTTACCCAGGTTCGGGCCCTCTCTATGGAGGTAATACCCTACTTCCTGCTTGATTGATCTTGATGAATATAAGTATTACAAGAGTTGATCTACCACGAGATCGTAATGGCTAAACCCTAGAAGTCTAGCCTATATGACTATGGTAATGTGTGTCCTCTCCGGACTAACCCCTCCGGTTTATATAGACACCGGGGGGATCTAGGGTTTACATAGAGTCGGTTACATAAGAAGGAATCTTCATAATCGGTCGCCAAGCTTGCCTTCCACGCCAAGTAGAGTCCAATCCGTACACGGGTATAGTCTTCAGCCTTCGTGTCTTCACAGCCCACCAGTCCGGCCCAATGGATAACAGGCTAGACGCCCGAGGACCCCTTAGTCCAGGATTCCCTCAGTAGCCCCTGAACCTGGCTTCAATGACGAGGAGTCCGGCGTGCAGATTGTCTTCGACATTGCAAGGCGGGTTCCCCTTTCTCCGAACTCCAAGATAGTCTTCAGGTGTGCTGATTGTATCCGGACTTGTATACACAACTGCTCGGCCATTATATTCAAACTGTTGGCTGGCCTGTCGCCCCACGTCTCGAGACGTGGTTTTATTGTCATGTCTTATCCAAGCGAATATCGTGTCTCCCTGCTTTTTAGGGGATTCTTGCCAACCTGGACGTGGGTAAACCAACCGTCGCTTGGGTAGAACTCCTTAGGAATAGGCAAGCTTTGAGACCCAGGAGGAGACGTTTGATATTTGCAGCCTTTATATAGGGGCACAGGCCCATCTTTTTCTTTCACGCTTGCTTCTCCTCTCAACCCTTGCTCCTCCGAGTTCCAACACCCGGATTTTAGTTGCCACAAACCCCAATCATGTCCGAATCCAGCCGTCAAGGCCGGTGGGTAGCTTCTTCTGTCACGGAGGGAGATATTGCCAAGCTTCGGGCGGCGAGGTATCTGACCGCAGAGATCCTTCATCGGCTTCCTGCCGAGGGGCAGATTATTCCTACCCCCAGATCCGGCGAGAGGGTCGTGTTCATTTCCCACTTCCTTCGTGGGTTAGGGTTCGCACTTAACCCCTTCGTCCGGGGGCTCATGTCCTATTACGGGCTAGATTTTCACGGTCTGGCCTCAGACTCTATTCTTCTTATATCAGCGTTTATTGTCACGTGCGAAGCCTTGCTCCGAACTCCTCCGCACTTTGGTTTGTGGCTCAAGACCTTCAATGTGAAGCCGCAAATGATAGAGGGGGAGCAGGCAGAGTGCGGTAGCGCCACAGTGGGCAAGCTCGCTAGCACTGTTTGGTGTCAGGGATCCTTCGCCGAATCCTCTGACTTATGGCAGCAAGGGTGGTTCTACATCACTAAGCCTTGTGGCTCTAAGTGGGCAACTGCGCCTGCGTTTCGATCCGGCCCCCCAATTCGGCTTGCTTCATGGATCAATGAGGGGTTGGACTGGGGATCCGTTGATGAAGTGCAGACTCTACAGGGTCACATTCGAAGCCTTGCCGAGAAGGGCATCAATCTTGTTGACGTTATTCAAGTAATGCTGGTCCGTCGGATTCTGCCGTGCCAGCCGCGGCCTCGCCGCATGTGGGAGTTTAACCCAGAAGGGCCGCGGACTCTTCAGTACTTCTTTGGCACTACGCACGAAGGAATGAGGAGGTTGTTTTTCGGGGAACGGGAGCAATGGCCAGCCACTACCAAAGACATCGGCCTCCACGGCAATCATTCAACCACCCCGGTAAGTATTACACTTCCGAACACCCTGTAGTCGAGCGTCCCATAATAAGATACTGAGCAATCCATCTTTTTCCAGGGCTGGATAAAGAATGTGGAATGGGTCAGGTGTCTGGCTCCTCTTCCCGAAGACTCAGCTACTCCAGTGCTAATAAGGATGTTGGCCTCGACACCACGCCAGGCGCCGGTAAGGGAGGGCAAAGAGGAGATCGAGAAAGCCCGAGAGGACCTTAGTTCTGGAGATAAGTCGGACACTGAGTCCGGAGAGATCGACCTTTCCTCGCCTGAAGACAGGGGCGAAAAAGGATCCAGTATCCCTTCTCCTAGCCGGAGGAAAAGGGCCGCCTCCGAAGATTGGGAGGGCCGTTCTTCTAAGAGGGGCAAGATGCCACCAACGAGCGGCTTGGGTTTGGGAAGCCGCTGAACAGCTCCAGCAAGGGGACAAGCCGTTGGCCAAACCATAAGTGAATCCGGGGTACTTTGATAGCGTCCGCTTCGTTGCTGTTAATCGAAGATATTCGTAATGTGTTCACGCATTTTTACAGGCCGGCACAGAGTTTTTCTGGGCAATCCTCTTCCTCGGGAAGTCTCCTCCCAGAGATGATGGAGAGCGAGATGCCTCCTCGAACCTCCTCACCCAATAAGGCAGATGACTCCGAAGTGTCATCGCGGAGGATCCCTTTTGATCAACCAGTTGCACAAGGGACAAAGGCAGCAGTGCCCGAAGGTGGATCTCCGACCGTCCAGGAGTCCGGGGCTGATGATAGCAAAGGCCCCGGACTGTCTGATTCGTAGCCGACAGTGATTCTGAAGACGGGTGAACAAATTCCTTCAAAGGATGACTGTGCCCCTGGAGCAGTGTCAGGAAACCCGAAGAACCCCGTTGTATTGCGGGATATGTTGCGGAAAGCATCTGTCTCGGGGGAGCAGCGTACCTTGATGGGTACAGTGATTGAAAAGATTTCGTCCGTGAAGAGCGGATTAAATGAAGCCTTCATGAGCCTACTTAAAGGCTTCGAGGTTTGTGACATAATGTTTTTCAGCTATGTTTTCTTTGCAAAGATGTGCCTGTATCTAGGTAGTAGCCCCTGAGACTCAGGTTGTCTTTCATTAGGAAGCAAACAGAGGATAAAAAATGATCATTTTGAGGACTAACCCGATGAGCTTGAACACAGGCTGCTTCCCCCTTGACCACTTCCCGGGCTATGGAAATTTCCGAGCTACAGCGAAAGCTTGACGTGGCAGGGGATGATCTCGCATTAATCAATGTGCGTCTTGACGAGTCGCAAGGTATGCATTTGGGGATATCCTCATACATTGTTTGTGGTATAAACATGATGCTGAGATTTAGATGCTAGAATGTGCATGGCCGCAGATGGTGCTACCGCCGTTGAAGTTCTTCGAGCGGAGTTGGCCCGGGCCAAGGAGCAGGCCCGTTGTAGCAATGCTGCTGCAGGAAAGGCATCGGTTGAATTAAAGGACGAACGAGCTGCACGGTGCCAAGGCGAGGAGAAAATATGCACGATGACACTCGAACTGGAGAATGCTACTAGCCACTGCAAATTTCTTGAGAAGGAGAATAAAGCCTTAACGGCTGAACTGGACAAGGCCCGACAGGAGGCGAGAGAAGCGCGATCAGAATCCAGAGCAATACATGAGGAAGTTTGGCAGGCGAAGGAGATTGTGGCTGGAAAGCCTTTTCTGCTACAAACTAAGTTTGGTGACCCGGACTATGCTCAGCTTAACCAAGTGTGGAGTTTTCCGGACGAGTATTTGGACTTGCCGAAGAGTTCTTCCGATGCGGCGCGGTATTACCAAGCGCGAGATGGATATGCAACGGAGAAGCTTTTTTGGTCGCAGTTTGGCGCGTCAAAGCGCCCTCTGCTGCTCAATGAACAGATGTCCCAATGGGCCGAACTTCATAGGATCTCCGGCGCTGTCATGAAGGATGTCATAATCCGGTTGTGGCCAACCGAGCCTGCGCCGAATAGCTATTTCGGTTTGGTGCAAAAGCTTGTTGACGCGGTGCCGTGTATCAACGCTGTGAAGCAGTCAACGTGCATTGAGGGTGCACGGATGGCCTTCGCCTGAGTCAAGACATTCTGGGGGAAGATGAAGGCCGTCGATGTTGCGACGAAGAGTCCACCCAAAGGCAAGGACCGTCCGGAACCGGAGCATTATTTTGAAGACGTCCTAGGGGCCGCCCGCCTGATAGAGGGTCAGTGCTCGAAAGACATAATGTTCGAGTGAGGTGTATGATAATTGTAAAAGACAATTTTATAGTTAATCTATTTATATGTTTTTGCTTGAAAGCTTGAATTCCTCCTGTGCGGTTGTTTTTTATATAAACTGAAAGTTTTCCAGTCGTCGGCTTCAGCCCCCTCGTAGGAAGTACGGGGGTGTTCGGCAAAGCATTTAATCACTCTTTATCCAATGTCTTGGTCCATGAAGAAGGTGATAATGCGGCGAACTAGGCAATCGGACTATAGGGCATTAACGCTTTCACTTAGCCATAGGAGTTTTATTGTGGGACTACAACATAGCCCCTGGTATGTATGCGGCGTAGGATGCCTTACATGTTCGATCTGAAAAAGATCCCTCATGTGACACGGAGAATTGCTAAAGATTCCAAGAAGTCGTCAAGTGGTTGACCAGCTCTCGTCGCATCATGACAGTCAGTTTTCGGCTTTCTCTACTGAGGTGCTCATCCGGTTTAGACTAGGTCACAATCGCAGTAGTTCTCCTTTTACTACCCTAGCCGATAGAATGGAGCACAGGGTAGCAAGCACAGGAGCCGGGCAACCCAACTATTGACCCAAGACAATGATTCGGAGCTGATGCATATAAGGCCAAACTTGCGATGCTGAAGTGCGTTGTACAGCTGTTCGGGCTTTTGCTGGCAACTCATTTGTTCCCATACCGAGCCCCTGGCAGGTTATGCCAGGGTATATTTGTGAAGCAAATGTGGCAGCCGTATTCCGTGGCGAGACAACACGGATGATTAGTTCGGATATGTTTTACTGGGAACTGAGCGGTGTGCCAATGGGTACTTATGATATATATAAAAGCCATCCTCCCGGCTATTTTACATGCTTGGGGTGGAGGTGGAGGAATAGGCATAGTACAGGCTCAAGAAATAGAGAGTGCGGTCTACAAAAATTTATTTTGGACCTCCTGTTGCACGTCTGCGCCGTCAGTCCTCGGTGGGGGGGAATCCTTGATGGAAGTAGCCCCTTAGGTGAGTATACGGATCCAGACTTCGATAAAGCCAGTTTCAGATGTTTATCCTGTTTGTCACCTGTTTCTAAAGGATAGCGAAGGAAGAAAAGATAAAAAGGAAAATAGATAAAAAATGTTATTGGGGTGCTTGCAGGATTGTCCGTATTGCGCTTCCGCCAATGCCCATGGTCACTTGAGTGCATAATGATGTATGCGCGGTACAAATTTTGTAGGTGTACGGAGTGGGCGGCGGAAGCCGGGTTGCTATTTCCATTTTGGGAGTAGTTGATCCTCGGGTGGAGATTGCTTCTGACCCCTAGTGTTTCGTTGTTGAACCTTTCCATCATCCCTGTCGCCTGGCGGCCTCCTCCCCCTGTGTTCGGCGTTGAGCTTGCCAGCCTGCTCAAGGACCCAGCAGTTTCTGTTAGTATGATTAGTTGGTTTGTCGGGGTGGCCATGAATCTAGCATGGTCGGTCCAATATCCTGTCCAAGTTGGATGGTTCGTCTCGATTCGCCTGAAATGGCTTCTTCCGATGACCGGGCTTGGGATTGCTGAATCCGGCGTTGACCGCTCTGTCGCGTGATCTTTCATTATCATTGCGACTGTTATATTTGCTTCGTCGTGGCTTGCCATTGCCGTCTCGGATTTCGGAAGTGCCCGGGTCACTGGCGTTGTTGCTTCTATGAGCGAGCCAGCTGTCTTCTCTCGCACAAAAGCGGTTCATTAGAGCGGTGAGGGCTGTCATGGATTTAGGTCCTTCTTGGGCGAGGTGGCGTGCAAGCCATTCGTCCCGGACGCTGTATCTGAAAGCCGCGAGGGCTTCTGCGTCCGGACAGTCGACTATTTGGTTCTTTTTGACTAAGAACCGAGTCCAGAGCTCCCTGGCTGATTCTCTGGGCTGCTGGACAATGTGACTTAGGTCATCGGCATCTAGTGGCCGGACGTATGTTCCTTGGAAGTTGCCAAGGAAGGCTTCTTCCAAGTCCTCCCAGCTGCCTATAGAATTTTCAGGCAGGTTGTTTAACCAGTACCGAGCTGGCACTTTTAGTTTTAGTGGGAGGTATTTAATGGCGTGGAGGTCATCCCCACGGGCCATATGGATGTGGAGAACAAAATCTTCTAACCATACCGAGGGATTGGTTGTTCCGTCGTATGGTTCAATATTGACAGGTTTGAATCCCTCGAGGAATTCATGATCCATTACTTCATCGGTGAAGCAAAGAGGGTGTGGGGCGCCTCTATGTTGGGCCACAATGTGACGTGACTCTGAAGGAGTCCATTTGTAGTTTTTGTCTTGGACGTGGATAAGTTTGTCACGTCCGAATAGGTAGCCGTCGTCATGTGTCGGGACATGCCCTCGTGATCCGTAGATCGATCTTGCGTGTCCTGCTCTACTGTCCAA
The DNA here is from genome assembly GCF_002162155.2 of Triticum dicoccoides. Classification (NCBI taxonomy): domain Eukaryota; kingdom Viridiplantae; phylum Streptophyta; class Magnoliopsida; order Poales; family Poaceae; genus Triticum; species Triticum dicoccoides. The sequence goes on along the minus strand of NC_041391.1, from coordinate 720,809,202 downwards.
GTCCCGTCGAAGGTCGTCTATACAACCATGAGTTGTGTTATTCTTGCTTTTACAACGAGGTAAGGCGGTCTGGAGTTCGGCTTGAGTTGCATCTTTATTCGGACTGGGTTGTCGTCGACCTGCCGCATGGTATGATAATGGTATGGGCTCCAACGCCTTGTTATCAAACTGAGGTAGCGGTCTATGCTTAGGGTAGCTTTTGTCTAGGCCACTAAGGCCGTATTCTTCGGCGGCCAGGACTTTGGGCCATCTATCATTGAGCAAGTCTTGGTCAGCTTGAAGCTACTACTGCTTCTTTTTCAAGCTCCTTGCTGTAGGTATTAGCCTGTGCTTGAAACGCTCCTGCTCGAGGGGTCCTTCGGGTACGATGAAGTCTTCGTCGCCGAGGCTTACCTCGTCTTCGGAGAGCGGAAGGTAGTTGTCGTTCTCCGAATTGTCGCTGGGCAGGGCCTGTTCGTCGGGGCTGGCTTGCCTATTTTCTTGTTCCTCCTGTTCGGATTTTACTCCGACAGGGTCTTTATTGTGTTCGGTGTCGTCCGGGGTATTGCTTCCGGTGCCGGTGTTGCTGTCTTTTGGTGTATCGACCATGTACACATCGTATGAGGAGGTGGCTGTCCAACTTCTTGTGAATGGATGGTCTTGGCCTTGCTCCTTGTCGGCATCGCCGTCCAAGCTATCGATGTCTTCGGAGTCCCAGCTAAGCATGTTCATTGAGTTTTTGACAGTAGCTATGAAGTGGGTGGCGGATGAGAAGCAAAATTCCCCATCAGCCTCTAGTTTGAACCGAACATAGTTCGGCTATGAGTCCCCTGCGAAGGACGGGTTTTTTAATTAATTTAGCATATTGCCCAAGGGTGAGTGTTGAAAGACATCTGCGGTGCTGAACTTGAAGATCGATAACCGATCCAACTCGGTGTCCGCAGGCGTACGTGGTTGGCCGAAAACGAGTCCGAAATTCCGTTAACGCAAATATTGTAAGGTGTTGAGTCTGCGTGCAGCTCCAATGCCACGAATTCTGTGGCCTCGGACGATTTAAGTCATGTTCATCGGAGGGAGGAGGAGTGATCGCCGCGGTCTCGAACCCATTGAAGATCAAGTCTCCACGGATATCTGCGACGTAGTTCAAGTTTCCAAATCTGACCTGATGGCCAGGGGCGTAGCTGTTGACCTGCTCCAGATGGCCAAGTGAGTTGGCCCGCAGTACGAAGCCGCCGAACACAAAAATCTATCCGGGGAGGAAGGTTCCTCCTTGAACGGTGTCATTATCGATGATTGAAGGGGCCATCAAACCTTTTGTCGACAGCACAGTGGAACTGTCAATGAAAGCACCAATGTCGGTGTCAGAACCGGCGGCTCTCGGGTAGGGGGTCCCGAACTGTGCGTCTAGGATCGATGGTAACAGGAGACGGGGGACACGATGTTTACCCAGGTTCGGGCCCTCTCTATGGAGGTAATACCCTACTTCCTGCTTGATTGATCTTGATGAATATGAGTATTACAAGAGTTGATCTACCACGAGATCGTAATGGCTAAACCCTAGAAGTCTAGCCTATATGACTATGGTAATGTGTGTCCTCTCCGGACTAACCCCTCCGGTTTATATAGACACCGGGGGATCTAGGGTTTACATAGAGTCGGTTACATAAGAAGGAATCTTCATAATCGATCGCCAAGCTTGCCTTCCATGCCAAGTAGAGTCCAATCCGGACACGGGTATAGTCTTCGGCCTTCGTATCTTCACAGTCCACCAGTCCGGCCAATGGATAACAGGCCGGATGCCCGAGGACCCCTTAGTCCAGGACTCCCACACCCTACTCATACCAAACTTAAGGAGACGAGTTAGGTCCTCCCTGATCTTGGATGGCGAGCGCAGTGACCACGGGCTGTGAGGACGGTGGCGTTGCTCCAAGCAACACCCCGTGTCATGGTTTTTTGCTACATGCTACAACCGGCATCACAGATTGCTACAACTGGTGTCCCATCCGGCTGGAACCTGCATCACTTTTTGCTACATCGATATCGCGTAGAGGTGTCCAGTGTTTTGCTACAACCAGCATCCCCAAATGCTACAACCGGCATCACGACAAGCTGCAACGGGCAGTGCAGCGAGTTGCGGCAGCTTAGCGGCGAGACTGTTTTTGTTGGAACCGGCGCTCAAATTTGCTGGAACCGGCCGAGGAAGATGTTGCAAAGGTGAGGTGTGAGGTGTGACTGACTAGCTAAGACATCCGACGTGAGCGGCGGCGAAGCATGCTGGCGAGCTGCCGCTGTTGCCACCTGAACTGCAACAGCGGGCCACAACTGTTGCATGCGTGGAGTTGGCGACAAATACAGGCAGCGCCTGGCGACAAGTGTGGTGACAAGGACTGACGTCAAGGGCGGCAACCTGCGATCACTACAAGAAATATGTCAACTTGTGATTTGGTCACTGAAAGGTCATGGTTTTTCATTTGCGACCTTTTTGTGACCAAAAACAGAAGGTCAAAAGCTGGCGGTCGTAAACTGACTATAGCGACCTTCTCTGTGAGAAGGTCGTAGACGTTTATGACCAAAACAGAAGGTCGTTGAAGCTATGACCTTTTGTTTTGGTCACTGGCTGTCTGCCCAGGCCACGTCGGATCCGACGTGGCAAGCTGACGTGGCAAAATTGCGACCAATTCAAAAGGTCACAGATAAGATTCAGCCCGGTCCATTTCGCTGTCTTAGATGGGCCGAGCCCAACAATTCAGCTTCTTTATATTTTTTCTATCAATTTTTTCAACGGCTTCATGGGCTAAGCCCACATTGCAGCCTTTTTTATTGTTGGGCCGTGGCCTTTTATAGTCTATTTATTTTCTATTTTCAGCCGTTATATATTGATTTTATATTTCCAGCCATTATATATTCAAGCTGATCCCACTAGTCAGATGGGTCCCATTTGTCATGTTCATCTCTGAAATTGGTCCCACATGTCAGGAATGTACAAATTTGATAGATTATTTTCATAGGTGGCCCCACTGGTCAAGTTTCCATTTCACAAGTTTTCAAATCACATGGTTAACCAATATTTCAAATAGAACAAATAAAATCATCAAATATATTTCTAAATAAATCTGTTACAATCTTTACAAGACATATACACGTCTTCACACTTGGCTTCACAGTTCACAGCACCATGCTTGCTTCACACTTCACACTTCACACTTGAGCTTCTGTAAAAAAGGAACCACCACAATTTTAAGTCTGCAATACACCAGTTGATACAAGGATAAAAACAAAATCAAGTAATACACTCAAATGTGAAGGCAGCATGGAACTAGTGATACAACATGCAGAAAACACTACAATGTAATATTGTTGTAAGTTCATATCAGCGCAAAATCAGCACTGCACAATGCAGCACATAACAAATTCAGTACAACAGGCATCCATACTCTCAAATTCAGTACCAGGCAGTTGATCAAGAACAACAGGTGATGCTAACAGCACCCATACTCTCAAATTCAGTACTAAGTTGCTACATGAAAGCAAAGCAGAGAAGAAGAAACAAAGATGTTACATGTCATAGTTGCTTGTTTTGTCAGCCACTTTGCAATGTAAAACTTCAATTAAACACACGCTCACAAACAGAACGCGTACCGAAGCTAAGAGTTTGCAACACACCTAAGCCGCTGTTGAAATACATGATCAGAATAATCACTGCAGCAAACAAACAAACAAGCAGCAGCAGAAGCATTGTCAGCATCTAGAATCTCAAACAGCTGGATCAGCGTTCCTGCGAGGGGAAGCGATGGGTGAAAGGCGATTACCAGCATTCCTCCAAATCATAAGGCTATACTCCCCATGCTTCCTTCCCTTCTTTCAACAAGTTAGAAACTATTGTACAACTCTGGGCCAACATGGAGAACCTTCTGCATAGCACTGCCATATGCCTTTTTAAGAAAAGGAAGTGCCTGGATAACTTCTGATGTGCAAGAACCTGGATGCAAATGCAAAACAAAGGAGGTAATTAAAGGAGGACCATACAATTCCTCCGAGTCATGATCTTGGAAACAAAATACAAAGAAGACAGTAACACACAACAAAATGAGATCAACCAAACATTAATGTTCAGTCTAACAAGCTGATAATTAACCATTTTTAGATAGTTTATTATAACTTTGGGGATTTGCTACTTGGCTATTCCGAGGATTATGATAACAAAGTAAACAAGGATAACAAACTTACTGATTAGAGTGAACCACACCACAAAATTATGTTGGTACGATACGGTTTCCTTGTTCAGTGAGGATATTAACTATTCACTATCACATTTCCTAGTGATAACTAAAGAAAACCTAGTAACAAAATTAACTAGGAGGCTAGAAGAACAAACATAGGAGTCAAAATATAGCATAGGCCCAGGACAAGGACACTCCTATTATCAAATCAACACACATAATGTGGTGTTTCATGTGAGCATCATGTGCTGTGGTGCTATTAAACAATGATACAACAAAAGAATATAATATATTTAATGAAAATTATGGTACTTGTAGCAAAACAGTTTGAAACAACAACTGTACAATACATTATAATGAGGGTAAGCTTGAATCAAATAGAAAAGGGAACAGTTTTGAGTTTAAAAGTTAAAACATTCACAAGATACCCCAACTCGCAAGTTCAAAAGGCATAATTCAGAAACTTGCATCAGGCCATTCTATAATAAGAGTAGCATTCAGCTTGACGGACAGAACAACCACACAATAATTATATACCTTCTGCTCTGTCATTGGAGATGGAGATGACCCATAGGCCGGTGAGCTGGTCAGTGCGCCTCAGCATGTGGTACATGAATGCAGCCATGAGGACCGCGCTGATGCCGCCAATGGTGGTGCAGTAGAGGCTGAGCTGGCTGCTGGCAGCGCGCCACGGTCGAGGTGGCGCGCAACCTGGGTGAGGAGCGGCGCCACTGGGAGGATGTCGATCGCCCACGAGAGGGCGCTACAGCCCAGGGGCGACATGTGGGAGCTAGAGATGCCAATGGAGTACCTGGTCAGCCTCTGGTACCTGGCCACAGTTCACAAACTTGTACGGTACCATGTACCTGTACCGTGTACCTGGCCACAGTTCACAAACTTGTACCGTACCGTGTACTTGTACCGTACCATGTGGGAGCTAGAGATGCAAAAGGTAGTACCTGTACCGTGTGTGTACATGCATCAGGGCATACATACAATGTTCAAGTTAATATTCTCAGCAAACTATGATATAACCAAAATAATTACTTCAGGACTTAGGATAAAAACTGAGCTTAGACATGAAACTTTACAGCGCTCATTTCAACCATGTTAGATAAGCTTGAGGTAAATTAGCAATAAGGATATTGGTTACAAGCTAGGTGAAATGCAAACAAAGTCCTATTATATTGATGGATCCCAACTTGTTTAAACTAGAGCAGATCATTCAACTTGTGTAATCTAGCAGTCTAAAAAGAGAGAAGTATGTTCATTCTCAGTTACACATTAACTAGAACAAAAATGAGAGACATTAATTAGAAAAGAAATAAGAGACACTAATATAAGCAAGAACTTTCAACAAGTACACATTAATTATTACATAGCATCTCTGGCACTGTTGTTGTTTGCATATTAAAACCAGTAGTTGTCTGCTATGAAGCATCACTCATTGACCAACATTAGTATGCCAGCTAGCAGAATCCTCATGTACTAACTTAGACAAATTTGACATACTAATGCTAGAGAAAATAATTGTTTGCACATCATCATCCAGGACATCCTACAGGATCATTTCACTCTAATCCCCTACCTGACTAAACTAACAAGTGCTCAGATTACCGACAAAAACAAGTGGCAGTAGCTAAAAAAGTGGCAGTAGCTCAAAAACAAGCAGAACATCTGTCCAGGTGACCCGTCAGGAGTAGCGCGTAGTAGAGCACCTGCACCCTGCATCCACACACATACAAAATCATTCAACGAGTCCATCAACAAGAAAGGGGTCAAGATTTCAATGTGGGGAGGAAGCAACTAACCGTCCAAAGAAGATGGGCCAGTTATAGATGCAGAGTTAAGCACACTCGATTGTCGACACCATCGCTGCTGCCGCCACCCGGATCAGGGTGTCATGGAGGAAGCGATCTGAAGCAATAAAAACTGAGCAAAATTAAAAGCATCGGTCGCTAGAAGCATGTAGGCAATAGTACTGGATAATATTTAGACCAAAAGACATTTTATATTTTGAGACAGAGGGAGTATTACATAGTTCATCAAACCCATGTCAAATTAATCTAAAAAATGAATTACTAAACCTGCCTGACTAAATCAAACTCAAACCAATGCATCAATCGACACTAGCAGTAGTACACTGAAGAAATCGACACTGGACGGAGTCAATTAATATGTACAGCTAGCACCCATTTGCCTATATTCTGCACTTGAATTCAAACCAATCACTCTATTTCAGAAGATGCATGTACATGTATGCAGCTAGCGGACATCTGCCTAAGTGTAGACATGTGCCTGAGTGTAGAAAACCTATTCGATCTGTGTTTATCTAGTGCATTCCATTTGCCTTAATCTTAAATCACGGTTTTTTAATGCAGATGCTCTGCCGCTTGGTCATATCAAATAGTGTTGTGCATTACTGAAACACAGGCTGGAGTTGGGCATAAAGACCGAAACACAAGCCCATTTTCTGGTGCCATCTCCACTGAAGATGGTTCAAACTACTACTCCAGTACATACTAATAAAACTTGGCACAGGCTAGTTCAAACTACATACTAATAAAACTAGATCAAGTTGGTGACAGACATCAGATGCTTCTAAACAAGCAAGTTGCATCGCTTCCTACTCCTAGGACACACGATTAATCATCAGACGGGCACAACTGAGGTTCACACGGGCAAACCAAGCACCAACGAAGAACTAAAAGCACAGTTTCCAGCAATATAACAAACTAGACAACCAAGAAATTGGGTTGAAGTCGTCCTGGATGTAGTCGTCGTCGACCTCGGCGAAGTACCCACTTCGAGAAGCTGGGTGTGGATCCGTCGTCGCCGCCCTGTCCCCATCCATCCACGGTGATGGCTGGGTGATGGGCTAGGGTTTCGGGCGCTATAGCCCCATCTGTCCACCTCAAGAGGGAGGGAGGTCGCCGGTGGGGTGGGGCTCTGGGCTTGATGGTGGCGGGGTTGGAGATGAATCACGGGGGAGCTCGAGTGGATCTCCAGCTAGCGGGATTGGAGAGGAATCGGGGGAGGGCGAGGAATCGAGTGGATCTCTGTCTAGGGAGTGGAGGTGGAGGCCGTGGTTCTTCTTCACCATGGTTCTTCTTCACCATGGACTTGGCGGGGAGGTTGGACTTGAACTGGGTGCGGACGACGCCGGAATTGCCGTGCGGGCGGGTGATCTTGCCCCAGAGGCGCGGTTCGACTTCCACTTGCATATCAACCCCCACATCGCCATCAGCGTGCCGCCCAATCTCACCATGAAATGAATTGCCAGATCCGGCGAGAGCATGGCCAAGAACGGGGCTGCTCACCTCTTGAAGCCGAGGATGGTGCCCCGGACGTAGTGCCTGACGCGCTGCCCCGTGCGTCCCTTCACCATGGC
>NC_041391.1:720781279-720801208 GCF_002162155.2 Triticum dicoccoides | reverse complement strand
GGGAGAGGGGAGGCAGATCTGGATATGGAGAGGGGTTGGGAGACGACGCTAGGGTTCGCGTGCGGGAGGGAGTTTCCTTTTTTTCAGACAAAGAGGGGGTGATCGAGAAAGGGCTGCCGTCGGATCTAGATCTGGATCTGGATATGGATCCGCGTGACATGCTCATGGACCAATCAGAGCCCAGTACACGTTATGACCATCTAAATTGGTCTTAATCAATTAAATATAAGATGTCGAATCATATAAACAGTTTTATGATATGAGAATTCAAAAAAATAAAAACATTCTCATTGTGTCAGCAAATGTGACCTAGTTTTTTAGGAAAACTAACAAACTTGGAATTGGAATAAGACAAATATCTTTAAAAAGTGTTATGAGAAATGAGTTTTTAGGGGAAAAATCATTTTCTATTTTTGGAGTGACAAAATTCTTTTTTGTGAAGAATCTACCAAATATTTCTTTCAAAATGGCACCACACCATTTTCCAGAACTATAAGACAACATTTTATGTATAGTTGACCAAATCTTAAAATGTAAAATGCTTTTGATTCACCTCTCATCAAAAAGACAATTTATGTTTCAAAAAAGAATCCCTGAGCATTCTTTTTTTCTACTTTTTCACATGAAAAATTCAAAAAATGATCTCATATTACGTAAAAGGGTGCATTTCGGAATAGCAAACAATGTTGCCTAAGGATGTTTTCATTTTCTTTGGACGGAAAAATCATTTTCCATTTTCCGAGTGCCCCAAATGAGGTTTTTTTGTGAAGGACCTACCAAATAATTGTTGCAAAATTGGACCAAATTAATTTTATAAAATACTAGGCCATATTTAATGCACAATTAACCAAATGGTTGGGTGTCAAAAGTTTTGATCCACCTCTGCTGAAAAAGACAAATTCCCGCCGATTCGGTTGGAAGCGAGTCAAATTTGAACTGCAGCTGCCTCATAGTTTGCTATTTATTTTTTCCAAAAATAAATTCTATGTACATAAGTATCTATTTAATCAGAGAAACATCAAAAGTTTTCCAAGATTCAACCACTAGCTAGGAACGGTCAAGCCCGCCGTTTTGACCGCATTTTGAAACGGTCATAAAAAAATCAAAAAAATCAAAAAATTGGAAAACCTTCGCATTGTGTCATTATATGTGACCAAGTTTCCAGGAAAAATAATAAACTTGTAATACGGTAATTATTTTAAAAAAATGTTCTCAGAAATGAGCTATCATGCGTGAAGATTCATGGCTTTCAAGCCAAATGATCAATCTTATGGCCACATTCATGGCATAGTTTATTCAAATGATCTCATATTGTGCACAAGGGTGCATCTTGGAATTCCAAACAATGTTGCCTAAGGAAGTTTTCATTTTCTTTGCACGGAAAATTCATTTTTCATTTTCCGAGTGCCCAAAAGGAGGTTTTTTTGTGAAGGAACTACCAAATAATTGTTGCAAAAATGGACCAAATCAATTTTATAAAATACTAGGACATATATAATGCACAATTGACAAAATGGTTGGGTGAAAAAAGTTTTGATCCACCTCTGGTGAAAAAGACAAATTATCATCGATTCAGTTGGAAACGGGTCAAATTCGAACTGTAGCTGCCTCATAGTTTGCTCTTTATTTTTTAAAAATATCATTTCTAGGTACATAAGTATCTATTTAATCATAGAAACACCAAAAAAATTCCAAGATTCAACCACTAGCTAGGAACGGTCAAGCCCGCCGTTTTGACCGCATTTTGAAACGGGCATAAAAAATTCAAAAAAATCAAAAAATTGGAAAACCTTCGCATTGTGTCATTATATGTGACCAAGTTTTCAGGAAAAATAATAAACTTGTAATACAGTAATTATTTAAAAAAATGTTCGCATAAATGAGCTATCAAGTGTGAAGATTCATGGCTTTCAAGCCAAGTGATCAATCTTATGGCCATATTCATGGCATAGTTTGTTCAAATGATCTCATATTGTGCACAAGTATGCATATTGGAATGGCAAACAATGTTGCCTAAGGACATTTTCATTTTCTTTGGACGAAAAAACATATTTCATTTTCTGAGTGCTTGTAATGAGTTTTTTTGTGAAGGACCTACCATATATTTGTTGCAAAATTGGACCTAGTAAATTTTATAAAATACTAGGCCATATTTAATGCACAATTGACAAAATGGTTGGGTGAAAAAAAAATTGATCCACCTCTGGTGAAAAAGACAAATTGCCGTCGATTCAGGTGGAAGCAGGTCAAATTTGAACTGCAGCTGCCTCATAGTTTGCTCTTTATTTTTTACAAAAATCATTTATAGGTAAATAAGTATCTATTTAATCATAAATACATGGTTTGATGGCGAGACATCGAGGTTTGGATGGTGGCCGAGGGCCCCAACTCTAGAGCGTGTATGCTCGCATGCCCGCCGCGTGGTCACCGCGTGAACGTGGCATTGCCATGTGTTCTGGGCGGCCTAGGCATGTCTAGTGAGTTGGGCACTTCCCAGGTAGGTGCTAGGAAGAAAATCATAACATAAGATTCTCACGAGGAGACTGATCGATGCTCAAACATGAATAGGCAGCCAAGTGTTTGATTTGCGGTACGGGAAATGCACATTGCTAATGGGCGTGAGTTTTGGCTGAGGATGATCAATTACTAAGAAGACCATCTTCACAAATTTTCACCTCAAAAGGAGGAGCCTAGGTGGTACTTGCCTTACAAAGTACCACACTGGACATAAATACGAATGTTGAAGCTGGGCTCAAAATATTGAATGGATTGAGCTGAAATTTGGTGGAGGATGGTTATTTGGGCATAGGAAAGCACTATAGAAAATGGATACCATTTGGACATGCCAAAGTGGTACTTCCTTCACAAAGTGCTGCTCCGAACAGAATAGGAAAATGAATATTTTCGAATTATTTTTGAACTAGGCAAGGAATGTTTTTTACATATTTGATGAAGATATGATCCAAAACATTTATGAGAATTTTTTGGGAATTTTTGGAATAACAGAAATATAGGTTGCTTCACAACCTAGGACAAAAACTGCCACATGGACATGACACATAGGCAAAACTGATGAGATGGCGCCTAGTCATCACAACCCACCACAATCTACAAGGCTATGACCATCTATATTGGTCATTAACAACTAGAAATAAGGCAGCGGACTAGCACTGTTTGCTTTGTGACCATTTCGTGTAAGGAAATTACGACCTTTCTGACCAAAATGGTCGCAATGGTTTAGGGTTTGGAGCCCCCCGAAGAGCTTTTGACCAATTGGTCTGAAATGGTCATAGATCTATGACCAATTCTTCCAGGGTCACTGACAGAAGGTCACTAGTTGACATATTTCTTGTAGTGGATGAGGATGGCCGGCAACGGAGCATGCTACAACCTAGCCAGCGAGCGAGGCGGCCGACGCGCGTCTTTGAATGTGTTAAGAGACGAAGGCGGCCGGCGAGCTGATTTTTTGACCAGCGCCTATCGTTCACCATGAAAATACTATGTGTGTTGATGTTTTTCTGAACCAAACTTCTCTAACTTTGACAAATTTCATATGCTCATAACAATGCATGAAAGTTATCAGCACGTACAATACCTAATCAGCATAATTATGTTCATTATGCAATATATTTTCATACGTTATAATGGTTGAAAATATTTGGTAATAAACTTTGTCAAATATAGAAAAATTTGACAACTTCTAAAATATTATTACATCTTATATTTTGGATTGGTGGGAGGAGTATTTCATTAGCTATATATCTTAGAAGACAGAGTAGATGTTGGAGTCAACAAGGCGTCTGGACTTGTGCTTGACCATCTGAAGCTTGGATCCTACCCGTACGACCTCCACGCCGGTGAGCAGGACCACTGTGTCGACGGGGTGGTAGCGACCACTGCTATATTCGTCCTCCTCTCCATTATGTCGAAGCTTCTGTGGATGCAGAATTTGCAATCCCCGAGGTAGGCTAGGCTGCTGCAGGAGTCCGATATCCACTTTGGTGGTGCGTCGATGTCCACCCAGGTGTGCCACCACACAGGAGGTTAGCCCGTCTTGGTGGAGCCTGAGATATCCATGACACAAAAGCGGTGGGGGTGCTTGTTCTTGATGCCGAACAGGAGGTCGTCGCCGAGTTTCGGGACGTGCAGGGTGCGGCACCAGAAAGGCAGCCTCCAATTGCCGGCCTTGGTCCTACTCTTGTAGTGGTATAAATAACGTGTCTTTTTTGTTGACCAGGAGGTGTTTGTGGACGTTGATTCGGGTCAATCTCTCGAAGACGCTCATAATGTGTGAATGCACGTGTTGTCAGGGTTTGTGTTTTTTTTTGCGGGGAGGGTTTGTGTTTTCTTAATAGGAAAAGGAAAAAAAAAGTTGTCCCTCCTTTTCCAATCCCATAATATAAATGTTCTTATATTATATTATGGGAGGCTGGGAGTATTGGTGAGCACCATTGATTGGTTGATTGATTGATTGATTGAGCCTTGAGTCATTGTTGTTGTTGACCTTAGGATAGGGTAAACGGCACAACTTTGCTTTGGGTTTGGGCTTGGTCTTCCATTTCCATTTGCATTTGGTGGTGGTGGGTTCAGTCAGTCGGATACTTACTACGCAGTACAGTACAGTAGTAACTTTGGTAGTCTGAATACAGTATGAAACAAAAAGAACAAGTTTCTTTCAATTCATTTCATTTTTGAGCTGTCTTGTCGTCGGCAGGCAGCTCAACACACAACAGCTGCTTCTTTCTTCTTCTTCTTCCCCTGCCTGCGACTTTGATTGATTCCGCTCCCTTCCCCTCCCCTCCCCTCCTCGTCGCTGCCGTCACCCTCCATTCCCCATCCCTTCTCACCGTGTCGTGCCTCTCCCGTCCTCTCCTCCCATGTCGTGCCTCTCTCCTCCTCCCCTCCCCTCTCCTAGACCATGACGAACCTACGAACTATGAAGAAGCGATGGTGATCCCAGATTCCGCAAAATGGCTCGAGGCCATGAAATCTGAGATGGGATACATGTATGAGAACAAAGTGTGGACTTTGGTTGACTTGCCCGACGATCGGCAAGCCATTGAGAATAAATGGATCTTCAAGAAGAAGACTGATGCTGACGGTGATGTTACTGTCTATAAAGCTCGACTTGTTGCAAAAGGTTTTCGACAAGTTCAAGGGATTGACTATGATGAGACTTTCTCACCCGTAGCGATGCTTAAGTCTGTCCGAATCATGTAAGCAATTGCCGCATTTTATGATTATGAAATTTGGCAAATGGATGTAAAAACTGCATTCCTGAATGGATTTCTGGAAGAAGAGTTGTATATGATGCAACCGGAAGGTTTTGTCGATCCAAAGGGAGCTAACAAAGTGTGCAAGCTCCAGCGATCCATTTATGGACTGGTGCAAGCCTCTTGGAGTTGGAATAATCGCTTTGATAGTGTGATCAAAGCATATGGTTTATACAGACTTTTGGAGAAGCCTGTATTTACAAGAAAATGAGTGGGAGCTCTGTAGCATTTCTAGTATTATATGTGGATGACATATTGCTGATTGGAAATGATATAGAATTTTTGGATAGAATAAAAGGATACTTGCATAAGAGTTTTTTTAATGAAAGACCTTGATGAAGCTGCTTATATATTGGGAATCAAGATCTATAGAGATAGATTAAGACGTTTAATTGGACTTTCACAAAGCACATACCTTGACAAAGTTTTGAAGAAGTTCAAAATGGATCAAGCAAAGAAAGGGTTCTTGCCTGTGTTACAAGGTGAGAAGTTGAGTAAGACTCAATGCCCGACCACTGCAGAAGATAGAGCGAAGATGCAAGATGTTCCCTATGCTTCAGCCATAGGCTCTATCATGTATGCAATGCTGTGTACCAGACCTGATGTGTGCCTTGCTATAAGTTTAGCAGGGAGGTACCAAAGTAATCCAGGAGTGGATCACTGGACAGCGGTCAAGAACATCCTGAAATACCTGAAAATGACTGAGGATATGTTTCTCGTTTATGGATGTGACAAAGAGCTAGTCGTAAATGGGTACGTCGATGTAATCTTTGACACTGATCCGTACGATTCTAAATCGCAAACCGTATACATCTTTACATTGAACGGTGGAGTTGTTAGTTGGTGCAGTTCTAAACAAAGCGTTGTGGCGGGATCTACGTATGAAGCGGAGTACATAGCTGCTTAGGAAGCAGCAAATGAAGGAGTTCATATCCGATCTAGGTGTCATACCTTGTGCATCGGGTCCAATGAAAATCTTTTGTGACAATACTGGTGCAATTGCCTTGGCAAAGGAATCCAGATTTCACAAGAGAACCAAGCACATCAAGAGAAGCTTGAACTCATCCGGGATCTAGTCCAGGTGGGAGACATAGAAATTTGCAAGATACATATGGATCTGAATGTTGCAGACCCGTTGACTAAGACTCTTCCACGAGCAAAACATGATCAGCACCAAGGCTCCATGGGTGTTAGAATCATTACTGTGTAATCTAGATTATTGACTCTAGTGCAAGTGGGAGACTGAAGGAAATATGCCCTAGAGGCAATAATAAAGTTATTATTTATTTCCTTATATCATGATAAATGTTTATTATTCATGCTAGAATTGTATTAACCGGAAACATAATACTTGTGTGAATACATAGACAAACAAAGTGTCACTAGTATGCCTCTACTTGACTGGCTCGTTGATCAAAGATGGTTATGTTTCCTAGCCATAGACATGAGTTGTCATTTGATTAACGGGATCACATCATTAGGAGAATGATGTGATTGACTTGACCCATTTCGTTAGCTTAGCACTTGATTGTTTAGTATTCTGTTATTGCTTTCTTCATGACTTATACATGTTCCTATGACTATGAGATTATGCAACTCCCGTTTAGCGGAGGAACACTTTGTGTGCTACCAAATGTCACAACGTAACTGGGTGATTATAAAGGTGCTCTACAGGTGTCTCCAAAGGTACTTGTTGGGTTGGCGTATTTCAAGATTAGGATTTGTCACTCCGATTGTCGGAGAGGTATCTCTGGGCTCTCTCGGTAATGCACATCACTATAAGCCTTGCAAGCAATGTGACTAATGAGTTAGTTGCGGGATGATGTATTACAGAATGAGTAAAGAGACTTGCCGGTAACGAGATTGAACTAGGTATTGAGATACCGACGATCGAATCTCGGGCAAGTAACATACCAATGACAAAGGGAACAACGTATGCTGTTATGCGGTTTGACCGATAAATATCTTCGTAGAATATGTGGGAGCCAATATGAGCATCCAGGTTCCGCTATTGGTTATTGACCGGAGACATGTCTTGGTCATGTCTACATAGTTCTCGAACCCGTAGGGTCCGCACGCTTAAAGTTTGATGACGTATATATTATGGGTTTATGTGTTTTGATGTACCGAAGGTAGTTCGGAGTCCCGGATGTGATCATGGACATGACGAGGAGTCTCGAAATGGTCAAGACATAAAGATTGATATATTGGAAGCCTGTATTTGGATATCGGAAGTGTTCCGGGTGAAATCGGGATTTTACCGGAGTACTGGGGGTTACCAAAACCCCCCCGAGGAGTTAATGGGCCAAGATGGGCCTTAGTGGAGAAGAGGAGGGGCGGCCAGGGCAGGCCGCGCGCCCCCTCCCCCTCTAGTCCGAATTGGACAAGGAGGGGGGCGGCGCCCCCCTTTCCTTCCCCTCTCTCTCCTCCTCCCCCCTTCTCCTGCTCCAACTAGGAAAGGAGGGAGTCCTACTCCCGATGGGAGTAGGACTCCTCCCTGGCGCGCCTCCTCCTGGCCGGCCGCCTCTCCCCCCTTGCTCCTTTATATATGGGGCAGGGGGGCACCTCTAGACACAACAATTGATCTCTTGATCTCTTAGCTGTGTGTGGTGCCCTCCTCCACCATAATCCACCTCGATAATATCGTAGCGGTGCTTAGGCGAAGCCCTGCGTCGGTAGAACATCATCATCGTCACCACGCCATCATGCTGACGGAACTCTCCCTCAAAGCTCGGCTGGATCGGAGTTCGAGGGACGTCATCGAGTTGAACGTGTGCTGAACTCGGAGGTGTCGTGCGTTCGGTACTTGATCGGTCGAATCGTGAAGACACACGACTACATCAACTGCGTTGTGCTAACGCTTTCGCTTTCGGTCTATGAGGGTACATGGACACACTCTCCCCTCTCGTTGCTATGCATCACCATGATCTTGCGTGTGCGTAGGAATTTTTTTGAAATTACTACGTTCTCCAACAGCAAGAGGGCGTGTAGATTGGATCTGCAAGGATGTCAGAAGCATCGGGATCACAGAGGAAGCAGGAGAAGGAATCAGCGGAGGATCTTCTGGCGAGGCTCACACTTCAGGAGGAGGAAGAAGATGACTTCATCTGGGAGGAAGAGTTGCCGGACCTGCTGGAGCAGGTGAAGTGGCTTGCAATTGCTCGGGTCCATACACCAAAATCTTTTAGCCCTAATGCTTTGTATAATGACACGAGGGCGGCCTGGAATCCGGCCAAAACAGTGACATGGAGGAAAATCAAAGAAAATATGTTCACGACACAGTTTGGATGTCTGGGTGATTGGAATAAGGCAATGGTAGAAGCACGGTGGCTGTTCAGAGATCAGGCGGTGATTATGCAGGAATATGATGGCTTTAAGAACCCCGATGCCATTAGACTTGATAAGCTAGCCATTTGGGTGCAGATCCACCGCTTGCCGGACAAGTCCTAATTGAGCCGGCGGTGAAGGGTTTGGCTTCCAGGATCGGAGAGGTGGAGGAGGTCCAGCTAAAGCTCCCCGCTGGATTTTTTGGTGAGTTTGTGAGGGTCAAAGTGAAGATTGACATCAACTCCAAGATCTCTCTTTTGTACCCTTGACAATTGGCACAAGTTAAATAAAACTTCACGTGATTGTCTAAAAAACTTTTTGTTTTAGTCTAGTATTTTCTTCCTTTTTATTCACATTCTTATTTCTCTTTGCTTTCTGTTTCAATTTCTTTATATTCAGAAGTGTCCTAAATATGTATAGTATATAAATATTACTCTAGAATTTTAAAAATGTTAAACGTGTATATATAAATGTTCTTATGTATAAAAAATATATAATGTAAAGAAAAAAAAGGTACAAGATGTTAATCATGTGTAATGAAAATGTTAATCATGTGTACGAAAAATGTTTATATATTGTAAAATAAATTTTCATGTAATAAAACAATATATGTTACATTAAAAAGAGTCAAATACACCGGTGGTACAACAAGTTGCATAGGATGATCACTTTGGTGCTCAAAGTTGAAAAATACATGAAACTAGTGCTCAAACTTGCCTCGCGGTGCAAATACGATGCAAAATCCATTTGTAAACGTAGCCGGCACCTACGCAGCGTGCCAGCCCACTGTCACTGACTGGGGCATCACATTTTTGTGAAAGAAACCCCTGAATTAGTTCCAACAAAATATGTAAATTATGATAACAGTAATATAGATAAGTTAGAATATTCGTGTGTAATACTTAATATACCTACTAATGAAATAACTTACTTTAGAAAATGATCACGTAATTTCAGGAACTATTCATGTAGTACTATTTTTAAAATATTCATATAAATAAAATAATATAATGATTTATAGAAATATTCGTATCAAAAAAATTCATGTATCTAAAATATATATTAATGAAAATTTGAATTTTTAATATTTCAATAAATTTTCATATAATTTTAAAAATTCTCATGTTTTCATTCAAATATATTTATGTACAGTATGTGTTGATGCTTTAAGACAATATTTTTTGTTGTAAACGAAAATAATATAAAAAATTGCATGGAAAAATATGTATGAGCCTTCTGTGAAAGGATAGCAGTTCCTCGAATCATTTACATTATTGTAGTGGTATGAGTATTTTATAAAATAATATATAAACTTTTTTAACTATGATAATAATTTACATTTTTTATGTCTAAAGAAGAGGAAATATCTGACATATCGAAAATGGGCCGCACTGACTACGTACGTTTATGCCCCACAAGGGTGTTCAGTTATATGACATTAAGCTCTATATTGTTTCAACACGAAATGTTCTCTAGCATAGTGCAAATATCGAAAATGAGCGCAGAAGTTTACTGACATATGGGACCCCATGTTATAGAGATGCATAGTGGTGTTCTGGGAAATTTTTATACCAAATTTAGTATTACTTCAGGGCGGTTTCACAAAAATATGATGATCTAGTCGTACACAGTGGGCCAGGTGCCGGCTTCGTCTACAAACGGATTTTGCGCAGTATTTTCATTGCGAGACAAGTTTGAGCATTAGTTTCATGTATTTTTCAACTTTAGGCACCAAAGTGGTCATCCTATGCAACTTGATGTACCACCAGTGTTTTTGCCTCCATTAAAAAGTGGTTTAAAGGTTTTTAAAAGTGTTGTAAAATGTAAAAACATAATGAATATTTTTCAAATACACAATGAACATTTTTCGAAAGTAGAAGATAATCTTTTTGTAAAACAAATTTTAATATTTTTTTGCGTGCGTCGAACATTTTTAAATATATGATTAATATTTTATAAGCATGAACATATTTGGAGAAAAATAAACGATGAATATTTACAATATACACTACAAACTATTTTAAATGCACGATGAACACTTTTTAAATATGTGATGACCAAAATGTCAGAAAAAAATAAAAAAATAGAAAAAGAAAATTTTCTTGTGTATGATTTTTTTTACATTTTTTAAAAGATATAATAAATATTTTTTAATATCAGATGAGCAACTTCGAGATATGCATCACATAATTTTATTGATCTTCTTTTAAAACAACGAACGATTTTGAAATGTGTGATGAACAATTTTTAGGTACTCAACGAATAAATTCGTATACGCCATGTACATTTTTAAAATATGAGCTAATATTTTTTTAATAGACAATAAACCTTTCTAGTTACATGTTGGAATTTTTAATGCGTAATGAACATTTTTTAAATGCAGGATGATCCATTTTCAAAGTACATGATAAACCTTTTTGAAATACACAATGAAATTTTTTCAGCACTATTAAAAAAACAAATAACCAAAAGAAGAGAAAAGAAAAATAAGGTAATACGAGAAGAGAAAAATAAATGAAAATGTAGCAAAAATGAAAAGGACAAACCGGATAAAGAAAAAAAAACAGGACAAGAAAGAGAAAAAACAAAAAATCCCTGACAGTAGCAGGGTGGAGCAAGACAGGGACGGGAAAAAACCAGCCAGTGTAAAAAGACCCTCTTGGGCTGCGGACCATTACCGAATGCATGAAGACGAGTGCGGGTTTCTGATTGGAGTAGGGCACATATATATAGCCTCCCTTAAGAAATGGGCGTATATATAATCTATGTGGTTTATTATATTTATGCCCCTTAAATGTGCAAAGCCGAATAAATGTACCCTAGGGTAGTTTTGCAACAGAATTTAGGTGGTTTTTAATTAACTCATGTTGATTGTACCTGCTGACTTTGCATTGTGGTGAAATCACCTGGATTAAATGGTGTGTCTTGTTTTCTCCGCTTTGCGATCACCCTCCTTGTCCTCTTCGCCTACTCCGCCTACCCTCCTCTCGTCCTCTGCCGTTGATGTCACCCTCCTCCATCGCCCTCTCCCCGGTTGTGGCCCTATGCTCCGGCAGTGCAATGTGTGCAGGTGCATAGTTGCCTCCTTTTGCATGCTCTCCCCTCTCTCTTAGTGCTCTGTTGGGTGGTTTAAAGGTGGGTTTTTAAGCTAGCAAGCTAGTTAAAGCAAATTAGATTAGCCCATCTCGTGTCCGCGGAAAGTTGCAGACAACACGAATGCATGTCCGCTCAGGGTGGAGCCCAATAGGCCAGGAATATGGCCTGATTTTTTTGCGGGTAAGAAAAAATCGACATGGGCATCAGGTTGTGTGAAAAATGAGAAATGGTGCATCAGGGATTCATGCCTCACCTGGCCTTTAGCCGACGATCGGAGCTCCCTGGCCCCTGTCATTTCCTCTTGACGGATGGAAGGCTTTTATTAATGTCTATCCCTAACGCAGTAAATTTCTTTAAGCAACGACAATTTTTACAACTGGTGTCTATCTCTAACTCTTATCATAATTTATATGATTTCGTATCTACCAATAGATTTGGTGAAATGAAGGGCATTGGCTAGGACTTTAACTCCTAATTAAGGTACGAGTATTGTTACTGTAGTCATTTAAGTAGTTGAAATACGCACTGACCATTTTTCAAATACGTTCATTTTGCATATAATGTTGAATAATTTTCTTATGCACGTTGAACACTATCAAACATTAAATTTTAAACACATTGAATATTTGATAAATTAATTGAATATTTGTAAATACTAAAATGTGAATTACATGAGCATATCGAAATGTATATAATAGATGCAATAAAAAATGGAAAACAAATAGAAGAAAGCGAAAATTTGCCTTCCAAAGGAAGAAAGATTGACAAATCGAAGCGCAACCACGAATCTTTGCTACCGCTCACGACAGGCAATCAATGTGGAGCGCTCACTATGAGCGAGGTACAAGAGGGTGCGTCCTAGTGACAGCGGCTTGCCGGCTAACGTGATGTTAACTTTTGTTTTGTTTTAGCTTGTTCTTCCTTTTTATTCACATTTTTTTGCTTTTTTTTCAATTTCTTATATTCAGAAATATCCTCAATTTGTATAATACAAAAACATATTGCATATATAAAAAATGATAATGTTAAATGTTTATATGTATAAAAAAATGTAGAATTAAAAAAGTATAAAACGTTAATCATGTGTACAAAAAATGTAATCATGTCTACTGAAAATGTTTCTACATTGTAAAATTAATTTTCGTGCAATTTAAAAAATTTATATTGCACTTAAAAATGTTCAAAAGTTTTAAAAATGTGTTCGAGATATTTAAAAATATTTAATAAAATGTGAAATGAATATGCATAGTTAAGAACAAAATATATTTATCATTAAAAAATGTTACAATGTGTATTTAAAATATATTTAAGCTGTATTTTGGAAACCATATTCAAAGCTTTTTTAAAATGTATTCGAAAAATGTGAAAATTTAATAAAATGATCAGAGGAATACAAAAAATTGACAACAAGTATGAAAAAAGTGGACATCAAACCATGTATTAAAAAATGTAATCATGTATTTAAAAAATGTTAAATGTGTGATGTAAAATATATATGAAAAATTTAGACATGTGTTGGAAAAAAAGGAAAACCGACAAGAAAACCAATAAAAACTGACAAAGAAACAAAAGAAAAGAAAAAAATCAAAGAAGAATAAGAAAGAAACAAAAGAAAAACAATGAAAGAAAGGAAAACCAACAAAACCAATGAGAAAACAGAGAAAACCAAACCAAAATGAAGAAAATAGGAAAACCGAAGAATACCGCTGAAAAGCAATTAAAACGAAAGAAGAAAGAAAGGAACCGTAGTAAACCGGACCTACGGCGATCGCTACGAGCCAAGCGAACCTACACGTGCAAAA
Organism: Triticum dicoccoides; assembly: GCF_002162155.2. NCBI lineage: Eukaryota > Viridiplantae > Streptophyta > Magnoliopsida > Poales > Poaceae > Triticum > Triticum dicoccoides. The sequence goes on along the minus strand of NC_041391.1, from coordinate 720,787,710 downwards.
ATGGGACGGCCTGCTAGTGTCGCCCGTCGATGATTCCTATTCGGAATCGGTATGGCCGACATATAGCCCTGGCTTTACAACTTGGACGGAATTTGCCGGAGAAGACAAAGTACTCTGGAAAACCAGATGGCTTCAGAAACGAGTATATCTATAGTGGTACAATATTACCAAAATTTCGTCCAGGGAAAAATGATTCCAGAAAAAAATGGCCTTCGCTCGATTGATTGGGATGTCTTGGTGAAGATAATTATTTCGATAAGTCTTATAGTCTTGCTACAAATGCGAAGTTCCATGTTTTCAGACAATAACTTGTGATTGTTGACAATTTCTTGAGGTATGTACCTGTGCATACGTGTACATGGGGACGTTTTTTATCTGGGTCCACCCCTGGAGGCTCTACTTGTACCAACAGGTAACAGTCAAAAGCAGGCCAGCACAGGTTTACAACCGAGCAAACACAGGTAAAACTAAAAGGAGATATGATGGCAGTACCATAACATGGCCATACATACAGAGATTTAGTGCACTAGTACTACTGAAAAAGGCCTAAATAGACAAGGACGGGTATGAAACACTGATCCCAATACTTGATTGAGTTGAGCATCACATAAGATATACGTGTGGCCTGTTCACTATAATGAATCAGTTACATGCTATCGATCAGTGATAAAAGAAGGTGATGTTAATGAAGAAGAAACGATTGGGAAAAAGGGAAGACGACAGAAAAATGGAGGGTGAAAAAAGCTAGAATTCCCCGCGAGGAAAAATAATATATAAACGGAATAAAAGAAACAAAAGCTTCATCATTTGGTGAAGATGTTAGAACGTAACTTTGATAGAAGATAGTGTCGAATGGTAATCAGACTGCACGGTGAACACAAGATGATATGGCCATCAAATCAAAACAGATAAAGATTTCAGTTCACGGTTAGGATTTATTTAAACGATCCTATTACAATACTAAAGAGAGAAATAAAGAGTCCTCCTTGTGCACACAGATGATTGGATTAGGGAACTGTAAATCGATACAAATAGAGAGCGTGGAATAGTAATAATAGAAACAGCTGAGAATTTTAATAGAAACCAAAGCAGAGCAGAGCAGAGCAGAGGAGATACGATGCTGGCCAGTTTATTTGCGCTTGGAAATCCGTTCACCGTGGTGTTTCATCAGCCAGACGATGGTTAAGAGCTCACCGCCGCAGCTGAGCTGCTTGGCATGGGATTCCCTGCTGCATTCTTGGGACGTGAAGGTGAGAAAACGTACCCATGAATCAAGAATGAGCTTCAACATATAATCGAGAAGTTCCCTTTGTGCCCCGCTGTCCCTATACTGTTTCATATTGGTTTTTGCCTCTTGAGTGAATACCAGAATGAAATCTTCAAGCCTGCGAACGTATCCGACAGACACGGGATGCCGTCCAGAACCATAACTTGCCGGGTCCAGCTCATGTAACAGCTTCAAGGCCCAGTGAGCACCAAGCGCAAGAGTTTGGTTTCTCTCGAAAAGAAGACTTGATTTTTTGCCATCCGGGTAGGACCAACAGTCCTCGGACGTACTGCCCTCAGTTGCATTCATCTCCAGAAGGATGTTGGCAAGCTCCTTGGTCTCTCTTACGTTTGTTAGAGAACCACTGGTTCCTCCTCTTTCACACCAAATTTCCTTCAAATCAAGGCAGGCCTTTTTGTAGTCACTGGCCTCATCACCTGGTGGAAATACCATGTGCTGCCGTTCAGCGAGGAGGAATATCATGTAATCTGATAGCGCTCGGATCTTCCTCTCATCTTTGGTTGATGCTTCACTTTCTATCAACGCCGGCTTGCACAGCAGGAAAATGTCGGTGCTGATGTGCAATGCGGTGAGGTAGCCACCCAAGGTGTGGATCACGCTTGCCTTGGTGTACAGCATGTCGTACATGAGCGACGCCTCCATCTCCACCATCTTGCTCATACCTGTCCAACCAGTATAGTACATGTACTCACTGTGGTGGACTTCATACTCACCGAATGCACTCATGGTGACAGCGAAAAGGCCGTGAGCATTAAGGAGGGTGCTATCATTAATATGGTCCTCGTCCTCAATATTGGGGCCCTGTATCCGTATATACGTTCTCTTCTTTGAGCGTGAGCGGCGAATGTTGACAATGGAAGCTCGCCGTAGCGTAACTGCTCTCTCCACATACTTATAGGAACCAAAGAAGAGCATGATGAAGAAGGCGGCGCGCAGAGCCCCGTCGCCACGCATAAATCTTTGCTTGTATGAGCCATAGATGGCTCCTCCGATTTCAAGGATGAGAACAGCCTTTTGGGTCGGCGACAGCCCATTGTTCTCCAAGGCGTAGCTGGTGATGTTGTCCGGACTCCGGACGAAGGTGGAGCAGCAGAAACGGCGCCCAGAGTGCAAACATCTGTTGCTCTCTATATGCGACCAACACCTTCAGCTGCTGCTCGCTATGCGCGGACGCGGTGTCGAGGAACACCTTGCCGAGGGTGATTGGTGTGACTATCTCGGTCACGTAGTACGCCAACCACAACAGATACCTCCGCACGCCAGAGTCTTTACGGCGACGGATCCCGGCTGATAGGGCCAGGGTAAGATGCGCCGCGAAGCTCAGAAGGACCAAGACCCGGGTCAGCCATAAATCCATCCGCTCCTGGGTCTCCTCGCCAGTCCGAAATCCCGCCATACCTGATAATCTTCCTGCACCCAAATGAGAGGTTACAATACATACACAGAGAACTATATGCAATCATCTACTGCTAGACCAACAAATCTGTGCGACATCATTGTATTTCATCCAATAACGTTTTATTAAATGCGTTTTGTGATGAATACTAACATAATACACTATAATCTGGCACACGCATCTTAGGAGGAGCACGGCACCGTCCTAAGGTGCGTGTGTTCGGATGGCGTGTGGCGACTAATTCTCTGTCTACTTCGGCTAACAAGTTTGACCGCAATATTGAGACAATTGACGTGTGCCCTTTATGTGGACTCAAGCGCGAGGACACGTTCCACACTTTCTGTAGGTGCCCACGTGCGGTGAAACTTTGGCAAGCTATGGAGAAGGTGTGGTGGTGCATACCCAACATCATGTCCATGTGCAACACTGGACCGGAGTTTTTTAGAGAAAAGGCCAAGGCCCGACTTTATAGATAAAGCCACAAGGCAGCATCACGAATACCACAGGTTCACAGGATAACAGAGCCACACCGAGAAGTTTAAGGGAAACCAAAGCAAGCAAGATACAGGCAACTGCCAAACACAGCGCGCAGGCCGGGGAAGGAGAAAGATCTAATCTCCGCAAACTACAGCACCAGATTTATGCGACAGGATTCGTCCCGGAGATCGGAGAAGCCGAAGCCCGAATTTTGTCGATGAGAAGGTCCAGGGCGTCCCGATCAGGCTCCTTAGTCAATGATCTCCACTGCTACAAGAATATACATGTTTTGAAAAGAACATCAGCAGGCTTGGAAGGGAAGGTAAGCTCAATAGTAAATTTGTTTCTAATTGTCCATAGAGCCCAACATAAGGCTCCCAAGCCAACCCAGAATACCCTCTTGGTGACCCCGACCAAGGCTTTGGCTAGGGTTCTAATATCAGAAAAAGAGGAGGGACTCCAGGAAACCCGAAGCCAAGATCTGACGCAGGACCACACTAATTTGGCCAGCACACAGTTGAAAAAGATGTGATCTGAGTTTTCCAAGGCCCCACACAAGTTACAGAATTCCGAGCCCGGCCCATTGCGTTTTTTGATCTGATCAGCAGTAGGGAGGCGACCACGAAAGGCTTGCCGGAGAAAAATCTTAATATTAGGGGGTACCTTGGATTTCCAAACACAAGAGAATCGAGCCGTAGGAGTACCACCAATGAGTCTAGAATACAACGACTTAACCGAAAATTTACCAGAAGCCGAATGAGGCCAAATCACCGAGTCGGTCGACTCCGAGAGCACAGGGAAGAGGGCAGAGAGACTTTGCCAATCTTCCAACTCTTCAGGAGACAGAGCCCGACGAAAAGCCAAATCCCAATTATTAGCAGCCACCTCCGCGATGGAGATCTGCGGTTTGGGACAGTAAGAAAACAGAGTCGGAAAGCGCACGGCAAGGGGGGCATCCCCAGACCACCAATCCAACCAAAAGCGAACAACAGACCCATTACCCACAGAAAACTTGACATGCTCCAGAAAAATCGGCCTAACTTTAACAAGTGCTTTCCAAAACTGAGAACCACACCGCGCGGGAGCAAACATTGGGTTGGAGTGGGGGAAATATTTGGCCTTAAGAATCGAAAACCACAGCGACTCGGCCCCCACAGTCATAATTTTCCACCACCACTTAATAAGCAAACAGATGTTCATCACCCGAGTATTAATAATGCCTAACCCCCCAAGGTTTATAGGCTTACACATAAGTTGCCACTTAACCAGCCTATTCTTTCTTTTGTTATCAGCAGAATTCCAGTAGAAGGCACCCCTATGTTTGTCGAAGCCAGAATGCACGCCATTTGTGAGAAGATAGAAGCCCATAAGGAACATAGGGAGAGAGGATAAGCAAGAATTGATTAGAGCCACTTTGCCGGCATTGGTATTATATCTACCCCTCCAAGGGAGTACCCTGTTCCCCACTTTAGCAACCACCGGAGCGAAGTCATTCGCATAAAGCTTACCAGGAGAAATAGGAAGACCTAAATACTTGAATGGGAAAGAGCCTAAAGAGCAATTAAGGATCCTGGCAACCCGCAAGGCTTCCACCCCATCCACGCCCGTCACCAGAACCTCACTCTTGGCGAAATTGATCTTAAGACCCGAAACGGCTTCGAAACACAACAAGATGAATTTCAGGTTGGCAATACAAGCATTATCCAATTCCACCAAGATGATTGTATCATCCGCGTATTGCAGATGGGAGACACCTTCCGGAAGTAGATGGGAGACCACAGGGGTTATGTGCCCACATCGGGCCGCTTTGGAGAGCATGCAAGAGAAGGCGTCGGCCACAAAGTTAAAAAGAACAGGGGAGGCTGGATCCCCTTGGCGAAGGCCCCTGCCATTCGCAAAGAAGTTGCTAATAGCGCCATTCACAGCAACAGCAGTATGGCCACCCGAGACCAACTGCATGATACGATGAACATAAGCACCGTCGAAGCCTTTAGCTAGAAGGACCTGCTTGAGGAAAGGCCAACTAAACGAGTCATATGTTTTTTCAAAGTCTAACTTAAGAATAATCGCTTTAGCTTTCCGCACATGAAGGTCATGAACAATCTCATGCAGGGAAAGGATACCGTCAAGAATGAAGCGCCCTTTGATGAAAGCAGATTGGAAGGGGCTAATAACTCTATGAGCTACCGGAGACAAACGATTCGCAAAGCCTTTGGAAGGGAATTTGGCAAAGTTTTTAATCAACGCTATAGGCCGAAATTCGAAAATAACATCAGCACCCTTGACCTTAGGGATCAGGGATATTACAGCGTAATTCAGGCGAGAGATATCGACAGTACCAAGACAGAAACCCTGAATAACGTTACACACCAACTGTTTCAGCTGGGGCCAAAATTTCCGAAAGAAAGGGATGGAAAAGCCATCTGGCCCAGAAGCAGCATTGGGGTTAGCAGAATTAACCACATCCCAAATTTCCTGATCAGAGAGCGGAATCATCAAGGAGGCGTTCTCCTCGGGGGTAATTTTAAGACCAGAACTCCACAGGTGGGGGGAAATAGACAAGCCCGAATGAGGTTTAGCCCCTAACAAAGACGAAAAGAAATCCACCACATGAGCCATAATCACAGACTGATCAGTAGAACGCACACCATTAATCATCAGGCTATTAATATCACAGCGCCTATGCCTACCGTTCGCAATCGCAAAAAAATAGGCAGTAGGAGCGTCCCCTTTGAGAGTCCAATTAAGAGTGCCCCTCTGGCGCCAATAGATCTCAGCCTGATGGTGCAACTGCAATAGGGCAGCCTCCAGATTATAATGAACGGCCCATCCATCGTCAGAGAGCCCAATAGAGTCCGCAGTATGATCCAGCTCCAGGATCTGATTTTCAAGGAAAGCTTTGGTGCGACGATCCTCCGCCGCACGGTTACGCGACCAGCCTCTAAGAAATTTACGTAAAGCATAGGAGCACGCCTGCCAGTCATCCAGAGGACCAAACGAGCGGAGGTTGGAAGAGAGGGATTGGGAAATCTTCGCTGCAACCATATCAACAAAGCCATCCACCGACAACCATGAAGCATCAAACTGAAATCTAGCCGAAGATCTACTACAGATGGAACCATCGTCAAGAATCAAGGGGGTATGGTCAGACCCAACAATGCATTTAGCGACAAGAGAAGACCTAGGGAACGAGGAATCCCACCTGGGACATAGGAAGACACGATCAAGCACGGATCTAATAGGGTTAGCCTGATGGTTAGACCAAGTAAA
>NC_041391.1:720756631-720780884 GCF_002162155.2 Triticum dicoccoides | reverse complement strand
AGCACTAATGAAGTCATTAAAAGCATTGGATAAAGACCAAGAAAAATTATCATTATTCTTGTCAAGAGGGCATCGCAAGAGATTAAAGTCTCCCCCAATAACCATCGGTAAATCACAGGACTCAATCTTGATCGAGAGTTCATTAAGGAAAAGGTTCGACAGAGAGTGATCCCCAGGCCCATAAACAACGATAAACTCACAGAGGGTATTCATAGATTTGTGAGAAAGAACAACACTGGCCCAAAAAAAACCATGATCAAAAGCAACAAAATCAAAAATATCCTTATTAGAGCCAATCAAAATCCCACCAGAGTGGCCCGAAGCAGGTAAAAATTGCCAATGAAATCTATCCATACCCACGATAGCAGAGAGCTCACTAGGGGAGAAGGAATCCTTAAAAGTTTCAACCAGCCCCACAAAATCAATAGAGTTAGAACGAACCAAATCTTTAAGTTGGTCACGGCGCCCCCTAGCACCGAACCCCCTAATATTCCAGAATAAAGCCCTCATTTATACGAAAGGTTCTTGATACGGAGGCTCGACCTGCAGGGGGCCATGCAGGATTTAGCACGTTTATTAGTGCCCCTCTTGGCAAGGCAGGAAAGGGGCTGGCCACTACCAGCACCCGAAGCCTCCCCCGCATCACAACCAGCGTCCGCGACCCGCGAGGCAATAGCCTCTTTGGCTTTTGCAATGGCTGCCTGAGCCAATTCATTAGCCCGAATAATGGCAAGAAGCGAACTAGGAGAACCAACAGAAGAATCAACCACCACACCCACATCCGACATAATGTTTAAAAGATGATCATCAGACATCGAAGGTAAAGCCACCCGAACCGGAGACACAGCAACAGATGAGGATGGGGAGGTACCTGGGGGAGGGAGGTCCTTCGCCGCAGCCCGCTTCTCCGCCCTTACCAGGATAGAACCACCAGAATGCGCCACCCGCCTACCTTTGCGGGCCGTGGACACCGGGGAGCGGATAGCAGGCGACCGCGCAACAGGAGAGCCAACATGGGGGCCCGAGCGGGACATGGAGCCCAGATCTTGATCAAGACGCCGACAAATCCCCGTCATGGATTGTTTCGAGCCCGACGAGTTCTGACTCTTAGCCGAGTACTTGCGAACTGAGGATTTCTTCTTCGAGGGGGGCTGGGATTCCACCATATCACGAGCAGGAGAGACAGGGAGATCTTCAATTCCCGAGCGGGTGGGGGAGAGAGGGCGAGCAGGGAGATTGGAGCAAGCTCCAGACACAGGGGTAGCCGAGCAAGGCGGAGCCTTTGGCAGATCAGCGCCAGCAGTTGGTGCATTCTGAGCAGCAGGGGGGATCACCGAGTCATCACGAGGAGCATCACCAAAAGGCGCTTGAGATTGAAACAACTCACATTCAGAGTCTGCCAGGCCATCCCATTCGGATTGAGTGGAGCGAAGATTAGACCCAAAGCTCTGATTAGGGCCACCAAAGGATCCATCCCCTTGTCATGTTCATCCGAAGGATTAGCAGGAGGAGGGGGGAGGTGGAGCTTGGAAAGCCGCCGCCGCCCCCTCCACCCGCACCCGCAGCCTAATACCATTGGGAGATGGGTAAACATCAATACAACCATGCACCCGCTCAGGATCAACGCACCAAACCTTCATCCTAGCAGGACCAACCTTGTTCAAAGACTCCTCATCCACCTCAATGGGTTTCCCAATCAAAACCCCAAAGGACATGAGGAAGGCAGACGAGCGCAGACCAGCAGGAAAATCATCGATCAACACCCACACTTGAGAGAGAGGGCCAACTGTCGTACCATTGTAAGAAGCCGCTTTAACAGAAACCACCAATTGGTTGAGAGGCAAGGTGAAGCTGGTGCAGGAAGCAATCATTCGCAAGTATTCTTTGGAGGGGAACACCACAGAGAAGTCGAAGTCCGATAACTGCACAACTTGCCAGTCCCATCCAGCCACATCCCAAATGCGAAGCCCTTCCAGAAGAGTTTGGGGTGAGATCTTTTGGTCTTTGACGGAGACAATCGCCGCATTGGACAGCACAGGTGCCACCTCCCGAACAGGAAGGTCACCATCAAAGGCGAAGAAGGAACAACCAGGGAGTCCAAACCAAACTGGAGGACCGCGGGAGGTTTCTGCCTATCCATGCAGTTGACCGTGAGGTGACCATCAGAGCGACATATCAAGCAGAATGGGGGATTGGTGCAGCGAGACTGGAAGTGCCCCGGTCTGTGGCAAGCGAAGCAGGTGAGCGCCGAGGGGTTGCTGTGGGAGGAAGGAGAGGGATGGGGTTGCTGATGCGACGGGGGAGGAGGAAGAATCCCATCCCCCATGCCCGGAGGAAGGGGCGCCCCCGAGGGCGGACCAGGTGGCCGACGCGCCGGCCCCGCGAAGGATCGAGGCGGCGGACGAAAACCAGATCCAGCCCCAAACGAGCGAGGAGGAGGGGGGCAGGGGCCGGGACGGGGTAGACGAGCCACGCCCCGCACCCTGAACAGGGAGGGAAGCTGAGGACGAAGACACCCCACCGCCGGAGGCCACCGCCGCCTCCCACGGATCCAGCACCGGAGAAGGAGAAGGACCAGACCCAGAGCCCTGCGGACCGGATCCAGTCACACCATCCCTCTCCGAGCGCTGCACCCGCTCCGGACCCGAAGCCCAGGCCTCGCGGGCACGAGCCGCCTGCTCGCGCGCTGCCTGCTCCGACTCCAGCTTGGAGCGGAGCGAAGCCTCAAGCTCCAGAACCACCGCAGAGGCGGGGGAGTCCTCGCGGCGCCGCTTGCTACCAGAAAGCGCCTCGCAGGAAGAACCCCTAGATTTGTCCATGGAGATCACCGCAGCAAAAGGAAGAAGGAGGGGTGGAGGTGGGGGGGGGATCTAATGATGCGACGAATGGGAAGACGATAGCGGCGCAGGTCAGAGGCGGAAGCAGGAAACCCTAGCAGGGGGGGAACGAACCGCGTGGGATCCATATATAGCCCGAACGAGCCGTGCCCACCTGGGCCCGACTCGCCAAATGGGCCGAAGGAGGATGAGGAGCCGGTAGCCGGACGGGGGGCCCAACTGGGCCATAAGAAACGAGAGGGGGAAAGTCGACCACAGAAGAGAGGAAGGGGGGGAGGGAGGCCCACTAGCCAACACCACCCGACAGGCCCAACAGGCCCACACGGAGAGCAGGCCCGCGATCCGGAGGACACCGCACGGGGAACTGGATCTAGGTCACACGCAGCGACCACCGGCCCCGCCGTCGCCGCCACCGGCGACGCAGCCACAGCAGCCGAAGACGGAGAGGGAGATGGAGAGCCTCCAAGCTCCCCATCAGGAGCACGACCCAAGACACCAGGAGCAAGAGAAGCAACCGCAAACTTACCAAATTTACGCCGACGCCGCGAGATCCGGATCCAGCCGTCGTCCGACGGGGACACCACCACCGGCCGGCCCCGACCCCCGGGGGCGAACTTGCGAAGGCAAGGGGCGGCGCATGCCACCCCCGCCCCCCCAGAGCAGGTCACCGCACCACCGGGGGAGGAGGACAGAGACCACGAATCCTCCTCATCCGACACCAGGGCCCAAAAACGAGATCCAAGCACCGGCAGCGGAGAGGAGGGAGGGGAGAGCCCCGCTTGCGGGGAAACAGGGGAGGAGAGGGGGAGGGCAGCTGCACGCGGAGAAGAGGGTGACCGGACGCCGGCCACCAGGGAAGGGCGGGGAGCAGACCAACCGAGGCGAGGAAGGGGGGAGGAGGGGAGGGGAGGGGAAGAGGAGAGAGGAGCCATCCTCCGCTACTCTCCAAGGTGAATCCCCAGATGGCCGTACTGGACCGGAGTTGCTCCTACATACTATGGCGGACCTGAATGATGGCGATCGGCTACATCTGATGATGGTGATGTGGAGGCGCTGGTTTGTGAGGAACGAAATTACACACCACAAGCCGGCACCACCTCTGGAAGTGTCCGTACGCTTTTTTGCAGAGCTATGTGACCTCCTTGCTGAACCTTCGAATTCACAGTTACACCGCAGAGGATTTGCTCAAGGGGAAGATGGCGGCCAATGAGGAAGGGATGGCGCAGCCCTCATCACATGTGAAAACGCCTAAACCAGCCACCTCTAAGTGGATGCCTCCGCCTACAGGATGGACCAAGTTGAATATTGATGGGTGGTTGTCTTTGGAGGATGGATCAGCTGGCGCCGGTATGATCTTGCGTGACCAAGAGGGTGTGATCATTTTCTCAGCCTGTCGCTCCCTATGGTCTTGTCCCGACGCCTACATGCTGAGCTTGCTGGTTGCATGGAAGACTTGCGTTGGTGCAACAGTGGCCGTATGCATCATTTTGATGCAGAGGCCGGGGAGCCCCCCTTTTCAAAAAAAAAAACAATGGACGGAACTCCCAATAATTTTAGAATGTGATAGCAAGGTGGCGGTGGAGATGATTTCCGCTACGAATCACAACAAGTCTTTATATGCCATGGTGGTGACTGGGATCAAGAGTCTTCTGGGTCAGAGAGAGTGTGTAGTTACTCATATCCCTAGAGAGCAAAATTATGTTAGTCATGTCCTAGCAAACTTTGGTAGAACGGAGGACCGCACGGTTGTTTGGCTCCGTTCTGGACCGGCTAATATCCCTAGTCTGTGCAGGGATGAATTTTCTTGCTCTTGAGTAATAGTCCCTCCATTTTTGTATACAAGGCCACTATCAAAATTACAATGTGCAGCTATATAAGACCACTAACACCAATCGAGATAAAATTGATGAGGTTTGCCTCGTACTATCAACCGAGAATATCAATACCCCATGCATGCACGCGGGGATGAGAAGGTTGGATTGAATGCACCGAATTAATCAACCAACGAAGAGTGAGAGAGTTGTCTTGTTGTGCGTTGGAGAGAAAAATACACATTAATTAACACGTCAAACGAGGAGAAAAGACTAGTTTGTAACATTGACTTAAGTGACCATTAATTTCTCGGCTTTGCTACATCAACAGAGGATTACGGGGTTTTACGGGCCTTGGCGCCCACCCCCACCAGTTAAAATCAGGAGGAGAGGGTTATTTAGCCTAATTAGAAAATGACAAGTCAGCTCATTCGTAAAGGTCTGTTGGTTTTGCCGGTGTGTCTAGCATTTTTGTTAATTTCTATCTTCGTACCTGTAATATGGGTTTGTGGCCTTATATACAAAAATGGAAGGAGTACACACCTTTTTACCCCCGCAAAAAAAACACTATAATCTTGTGGTCTATTTGTGGCAGGCAGCAACTAGCAACTGATTCATGAATTACACTATCATATACTACAAGACTGTCTCCAACAAGGACTCTGCTACAAAAAACGAGCAAACAAAGAATTCCCCAACTCTTTACTGGTGATATTCTTTGGCATCCGACGAGATAGACTGAGCAAAGAAAATGTAAAAAAGGGGCATATAGACACAGATCTAAACCAAATGAAGGGGGGGCCAAAGGGGAATAGGCGAATTGAAACTTGCCTGCACCAAATCGAGCTCAGCCGCGTGAATTGCAGGTTTGTTGTGACGAATTGATTCCCGGCTGCGATTTTCTCAAATACCTTGGGCGGCAGAGGGCACCATGCACATTTGCTTGTCAGGACGACCTCGAGGCCACGGCGGCGCCACCAAGAGCTGTCCCACCCACCACGACGCGTCCAGCCCGCGGACTCCCGGCAAGCTCTTGTTTCTCCAACAGCATGGGCTGCAATGTGATATTGTGCTACTGGAGGAGATCACGAGGATTGGGGATAAATTGCAGCATGGGATGAGAAAACATAGAAGGGAGATGAGATATAGACAGAGGTAGTATCTGAACTCTGCAGAGCGAGGTAGCATGTTTCCAGTATTTCAAGACGGCCGGGCAACTTTTTTAGGATAAAGTAGAAAAAGGATACTGACATAGTGTTTTTTTTTTCTCAACAACTCCTAATCAACACCAAACTGGCCATAGTTAAGGGATAATCCAAAGTGAGAATTAGCTGGATGCCATTTACTTGAAAGCTGTGTGGAGAAGTAGGGAAGCACATTCTCTCACATAAAAGCAAGGTCTGGACTCACATAACATAATTGCTTCTCGATTAACAAGATGCCTTTTTTGTTTCCGTACACATGTAGCATGCTTTCACACAAAAGCAATTCAACGGTGAAGAAATAGAGAAGCACATGCTTTCACACAAAATGAACTCTACGGTGTTACGCACTCTAGTTCTACCGACGAACGGCTAGATGTGAACTCGCGGACCAAAGTCAGAATGAGAAATATCATATGTGTGGCATGCATGTCTCTTCTTTTGCAATGTGTCATCATACTTCCTATTTCAAGGTCACAAATATATTTTAGTTACAATGCAGCCACTTTTGAGTCTGCATGAAATCGTTCAGGCGGCCCACAAGTGGTGTTTCGATTTGCCAGTGAAACATTTTAGGAAAATTCCAATAGTAGATTCTAAAATTCATTGCAGAAGAAATTGTAAATAGTGCATCCATTCATGGCCTCTTAAATCAACAAGCAGTTTCACCGACAGAAGAGCATTTTTAGAGTAGCAATTTGTACATACATGGCTTTACAATAATCATCCACGGAGAAATTATCTTGATGACACCCAAAAAACTCTTGCTGCAAAAAAACGTGTCGTTGGAGGCGATTGTCGGTGAAGAGTCCATTGAGCTTGGTCCAGACGGCGTGGCCATCAGCACCATCGCTCACGACCGTGTGAAATAGGTCCTTCGAGATGGTGAGATAAAGCCACCGGATGAGCGTGACGTCGATGGTGGACCACTTGTGATCAGCGGGCACGAGGCTCGAGTCAATGGAACCGTCCACGTGATCGATGAGGTTGTACTCTCGGAACACAAGGGAGAAGTAAGACTTCCATGCGTATTAGGTGAACTCGGCTTGATCAAGACGAACCGGGACCTGTCCATAGATGTTTAGGTCACGAATGTCGGCGGCGGCGGACGGGTCGGGACTGGCGAACGGGTTGCTATCTCCGGACAGCGAGGAGTGGGAGGAGAACATGGTGGCACGGGCTAAGGTTTGGATGGGGAGAGGGAGGACACAACGACTAGGGAGGGTGGCGGCGGAGTTTGAATAAGGGAACGCGGCGGCGACAGAAGATAGTGGTTGCGGCGTAGAGAGGAGGTCACGACGACGGCAATGGATGCGAAGGCGGCGGGGTGGCAGTAGCGCGGCAACGGCAGCAGGGAGATGCGGCAGCGGCGCTAGGGCAGAGGGTCCGGCGGCGGCAATGGGATGCGACGGCGGTGGGGTGGGAGTAGCGCGGCAGCGGCAGCAGGGAGATGCGGCGGAGGCGCTAGGGCAGAGGGCGCGGCGACAGCAGGTAGTGTGGCGGCGGCACGGGTGTGGAAGCTAGGGTTAGAACTTGGTAATTGATACCATGTAGATATTGAAATTGCACAATGTATTGATCATGTGCTATGTGCACGATGTATATGATATACAAGGTGGGCCACTTCAATCTATACAAGGAAACTAGAGAGATGGGCTTGATGTACAAGAAACAATATACATGCAACATAACATGTCCTATCGTTGGGTTCTTTGTGGGTTGAACCAACCCTCCAAGGATTAAATTATAAATTTGACAGTGGTGCTCGCATTTTTTAAATTTTATTTTAGATTTTTTGGTGATGCCCGTTTTGTGAGAAACAATGTTTCTGTTGACTACCAGCAAGGCGTCTGTCATGACTTCGTTAATTTTAAGATGTATCGGCTCAGTCTCTCAAAAGGGCTCATAAGGGTAGCGTGTGTGTGGGTTCATACGAAAAATTCATGTGTGTGCACATGAGCGTCTGCTTTTGTATTGTCTTACTAAAAAAATGTTATGTATATTTGAAGATGGCAACTTTTGTCACGAGTTGTATGGGCTTGGGGTCAGTTAAGAGTTTTCCATTCTGCTACCTGCTCCTATTAATTGATGTTAGATCTGTAGAATACTAAATTTGAATATAATTTTCCTTCCCTTTGAGTGCTACTTTTCGGCAGCCAATCGGTGTTGCCAGACATTCACATGAAAAATGCAACTAGTTAATGTGTTGGTGCAGCGAAAATAATGTCAAAAGATTCCGACGGATGAAACATCTGCATGTGTATTCATCTTGCTGAAAGCAGCCTGCAAAGCATGCCCCCTTTTTTAGAGGACGCTTTGTTTGATTACTTTTGTATCTTATACGGTTACACATGTAGCTTGCCATGATACGAGTATTATTTACTTGTATCTATTGGTTTGGTCGGAGAGAAACAGATACACACTTGGCTTTTATTATCTTGACAAGAAACAACAGAAGTGGAGCCAAATCTAAATTGGCTGCTTATGAGATGAAACAACCAACTCCAACCATCCCCTTCAATATTCGCTCGTCTCTCTCCACACCTTCGATAACGTTAACATCAAGTGTCTCTGGATATATTCTCATTCTTGCAAGTCAAATCAAAATTTCAGTTTCAAATATAATGTTTTTTCTATTTTGGTGCAAATTAATTACTCCATTTAGGGGTTTCATAATTTTATTTTAGTTTCAACAGTACAATAAGTAGTTTGCTAGTACATCAGATCTTGCTAACCATTAGTTTCAGTACTATAAGTTGTGGAAAATAGTTGTACCATCTAAAGTAAAGAATTTCTGGTGGCGAGTCATAAAGGAATTTGTTTCCTGTTGGTCCGTTCTGTTGAGAAGACACATAGAGAAATTACCTTTCTGTGAATTGTGTGGTAAGGAGGACCATGCTCTCTTTCAGTGTACCTGGGCAAGGCTCTTCTGGAAAGAAATGAAAGAGTTTGCGCACATTAAAATTCCAGAGCTACACCCGCAAACTTGGGCATCAGTCTTGATTGAGGGCAAGCTAGGCCTGATCAATTCATATGTAATGTCCATTGTGGTTGCTGGGCGGTTTGGTCGGAGAGAAATGATAGAACCCATGGGAAGAAGGAAAGACCAATGCAAGCTTCTGTTCGTTGGGCACTGCATAATGTTGTTGATTTAACAACCATAGGCAAAGAAGTTAAACCTCCGGCAATGTTGGAGACATTTCAATGGGTACCTCCTGATAGGGGAATCCTTAAGATCAATGTTGATGCCACGTTCCTTGATTATTCCGATGGCGGTAGCATAGGCTGGTGATCAGAGATGTGGATGGCATGCTTATAAGAGCTCGGGCTCAATGGTATCGTTTTGCATCCAATGCTCAAATGATGTAATTGCTAGCCATCTGGGATGGAATCCAAATAGCAAAAGACTTGGGTCACACCCGGATCTGTATAGAGAGTGATGCTAAGGAGATGGTGAAAATGTGCAACTCTAATTGTTCAGAGAGATCATCCTTTGCTGCCGTTTGCCATGAAATCAAAGAGCTATTGGGAGGTTTTATTAGATGTGAGCTTTGTACATAGGGAAGCCAATGAAGCGGCTCACCGATGCATGCCGCACCTGGCCTGTCATTTCCTCTTGACGGACGAAAGGCTTGTGTTAATGTCTATCCCTAACATGATAGATTTCTTTAAGCAACGGCAATTTTTACAACATGTGTTCATTTCTAACTCTTATCATAATTTATATGAATTTGTATCCACCAATATATTTGGTGAAATGAGGGGCATTGGCTAGGACTTTAACTCCTAATTAAGGTACGAGTATAGTTACTGTAGTAATTCAAGGAGTTAAAATACACATCCTATCCCCGTTCCGATGGTGCGAATAGCGTCGTCGGAGGATGTGTGAAGGTGTATCCCCATCGGATCTCATGTGATTCGGTCGGTGCTGGTCTTCGGTGGATCTATTTGGATCCAGTTTTTGTTCATCTTCGCTCATGTGGTTTTAGATTTGATCTTTCCGATCTACAACTCTCTTCATCGGCGATGGTTACTGCTCTGGTGTACTGGTCCTTTGGGGCCTTAACACGACGACTTTCCGACCGTCTACTACAACAAGGTTTGCCCGGCTCCGGTGATGGAGGGGCGATGACGGCGGCGCGCCTTCGGCTCGCTCTAGTGCTCGTAGTCGTCGCTAGATGGTCCATTGACCTGGTTGTAATTTTTATTACCTCTTGTGTTCTCTGTACTGCCATGATTGATGAATAGATTGAAAATTTCTCTTGCAAAAACAAAAGAGTTAAAATACACACTGACCATTTTTCAAATACGTTCGTTTTGCAGATAATTTTGCATATATTCCATGCATGTTGAACACTATCAAACTTTAATTTTCAAACGTATTGTATATTTGATAAATTAACTATATATCTTTTAAATACCAAATGTGAAAAGCAGAGGATGATGGTGTATTATCCGCCCGGCGTCGGCGTCGGCGTCGGCGTCGGCACCGCCGTGCGCTGCCACTGCCACTGCCCGCCCCTGCTTCTCCTCCGCCGCGCCCCGCCCCGTCGCCGCCCCCTTCACCCCCTGCTCCAGCTCCGCCCGCTCGCCTCCTCCGCTGGACGGCGGACCCGGGGCCGCCGCCTCGCCGTCGAACCAGAGGACGACGACGACGACGGGTTCCTCACCCTCGACCTGGAAGACTTCGAGGGGTTCGCCGACGGGGAGGCGGAGGGGGATGAGGGCCCGTCGCCGTTGGAGGGCGCGGTGGTGTACCGGCGCGACGCGACGGCGCAGCACGTCGAGTACGCCACCACCCTGGAGCGCCTCGGCCTGGCCGACCTCTCGTCCCCGCACTCCCGCCATGGGCATCGCCAGCCCCAGGCCACCGCGGGGCAGCGCCGAGGACACGGCCACGACGACGCCCGTGCTCGTCTCCGTCGACGTGGCCCGGCTCCGGCTCGACGGCATCCTGCGCACCGTCATCACCCTCCTGCTGCTGCTTCTCGTCTTATCTTATCTGCTGTTGCTGTATGTATGTCTGTCTGCAATGCACCATGGACACAAATTCAGAAAATCTTGACACCGCCATTCTGAATCCTACCACGTCATAAGTACTAGCTCTGATTGCGCGCTAGCTGCTTAGCAATGACCAATCATCCGCCGCCCGAATCACCAGTACCGCCCTGTTGTCACCACCGCGCACCGTTGTTACCGGCGTGGCTGCTTAATCCGCCGGGCCGCCGCGCTTCTGAAACCATGTCCCTTGCCCATCTACAAACAGCCTACCACATTTCACAACCACTGTAGCTCGTTTGACCAAGGTAATGTGGCTATATGGGTAAACTCGCATCCCATGGTCTTCCTTCCATTCCTCCTTGAACCCTGGCATCATGGATACACTGTGCTATTTTTCTCCAGGCATTATACAGATCTAGTAGAGTATTGTTTCCTTTTTGTTAGCTCAAAGGCATCATATATGCTGATCTTTCAGTTGGAGCTGGCATGGTGGCATGCACTGATGATGCATTTGCCAGAGATGATAAGCAGTAAATTATAGTTCAACTAATTGTAAAGCATGGAGATACTTGGGTTCTAGGAACTTCAATAAAGGTTTGTTGAATAAGTTTCTCCTACCGCAACTGATGTGGCTAATTCGTGGACAGCATTATTATCAAGGCTGTTTTTTGGTCATTAGATCCATTGTTGGCTGTTAAGGGGGGATACTATAATCTGGAATTTTCAATATGGAAATACTTTGCTTCTAGTTAATTGCAACAAAGGTGAATCTTTTTGAAAGAACCGCAACAGAGTTTTTCTCCTGATAAAACTAGCATTAATTAATTCTGTGTATGGCCTGAATTTTGACTTGGCCGATTTGAGGGTACAACTTAACAGTGTTGTTGTTGGTTCTTAAACCCATTATTACCATGCTTCCTTCTCTTTGTTGCTTCCTTAACATGGACTGAAATTTCAGAGCCAACTGAAAGAAATTCTTGAGCCATAGCCAGAGCCAGAGCCAGTTTTAATTCTACTCTTTACTGCACAACAGTATACAGCATAATTTTGTTGCTTGCCTGCTAATTGTGTGCTAACTGCAATAGCTGATCAAGCACTGCCTGACTGGCTTGCATCCCTCTGTTGTCGGTCGTTGTGCCGTCAGTGCTTGATCTGTGCCAACTGCCCGGTCGCTGCAGTTCCAAAACCATTTTAGCTTGGACATTTACATGCAGTACAGCCCACAGCATTTGAACTAGCTAGTTCCAAGGTAATCTGGCATGCTAGGACTCAGGGAGGACAGCATGTATAATAATCTTGCTACAAGGAGAAATCCGCATGGTCTTCCTCCGGCCTTGAACATTGACATGATGGTTATTTTGTGTTAAGTTGTTTCAAGCAAGATAACTTGTGCTGGTATTTCCTTTAGCTCAAAAGCATCATTACTGATCCTTCAGTCGGAGGTGACATGTGTACAGATGCATTTGACAGAGATGATAAGCAGTAAAAACTATGGTTCAACCAAGTGTGAAAGCATAGATATACCCTGGTTCTAGTAATTGCAGGAAAGGTTTGTAAAGTACCCCAACTGATGCCTGACTTGGGTAATTTGTGGCCCAGCATTATTAGAAGGCTGCAGTTGGCCACTAAATCTGATAAGCAGTGAAAATTATGGTTCATCTAAACTGTAAAACGTTGAGATACATTGGTTCATGTAACTTCAAGAAAGGTTTGTAGAATAAGTATCTCATACCCCGAGTGATGTAGCTACATCTGACCTAGGTAGTCACTAGTTTGCGCCACAGCATTATTAGCAAGGCTGTAATTGGTCATTAAATCCATTATTATGCTTCCTTCTTCAGGTGTGCCGAGCCAGCTGCTGAAGGCATTTTCGCGAACTTCTCTCTCCTGCTGACAGAAGACCTGGTGGAGGAACCCGAAGTGATCGACCTCGGCACCGTGTACGAGGAAGACAGGACCAAGTTCCCTTCGATAACTGGCAGCAAGGACGTGAAGACATAGACTGGGATGACTGCCTGCATTTCCCGGCTGGGGAGAAGGAGATCGACATCTCGAAGAACCTCCGGGACATCATCCACCTGGAGATCACGCTGGATGCCTTCTGCAGCAGCACCTGCAAAGGCTTGTGCGTCGTCTGTGGCGCGAACCTGAACACGAGTAGCTGCAGCTGCGGCGCTGAGGAGTCGTCGGAAGCCAAGGACGCCAGGCGGTCAGGAACTCTCAAAGATGATGAGGCAAACAGTGCATATGTAGGTTAACTTGCGTGACACGTGTGCTTTGTCTCTTGGGGGGGATTAAATTAACTGTATGTACATTTATCACTGTATTATCACTGGTTAACTCCCTGCGAAGGTTAGATTAAATTGCTGTAACACAAGGCAGAATTCTTCATGTTAGCAAGTGTTATGTTTTTCCAGGAACACTTGCATCTTTCAGGTTTTGCTTCTTGTACCAACAGGTAACAAACCAAAGTAGGCCAACACAGGCTTACTTACAACTGAGCAAAGATAAGTAAAAATTCAGAGAAACTGTTACGCAATCCCGGGTCCGCTATCATCAGCGTTTCCGACCCACATGCGTCAACCAGGCCCAACCGGAGAGCAACACCGACTTATGACAGGCCTTGGGCCCTCTCCCCCCAAAAGACTAGCCTGTTAGGAGGGGACACCCCCGCCCTTATAAGTCGTGTTATGTCTTCCCCCACAACCGATGTGGGACTAAACCCAACAGAAACACTTCACCAGCTCCAGGACAGAAAAGTAGAACCGAAGAAACTAAGCAGCTCTGAAACAAGGCTAAACACAGAGAGAAAAACCTCTCCATTCCCATGATTGCTTGGGTGGAGCACCACAAGAAACAAAGAACATCCATTCATGGTTTTTCCTCTGTGAGTTTCGCCGCGGCGCGCCGCTCATTCACCATGCTCGAAACAAGGGAACAGGCAACAGTGAACTCCACCTTGAAATGTGCAATGTGCCAGGATGTTATGTTGTAGTGCAAAACCTGAAATGACATGATGAGTGCATTTGTGCTGAGACTTGTGCTTTAATTTGTCTCCTCAAGGGAATCAAATTTTACCTGTATGTGCACTTATCACTTGCATCTTTCAGGTTTTACTTCTTTCAAGCCAACAGGTACCAGGGCCGTACCCGAGAAAACGGGGGCCCTGTTCAACATCCAAAATTAGGCCCTTGATATAATCATTGGCAATTAGGAAAACAAAAAATTATACTCAAATTTTGAAAACTCAAAATTAGTACATTATTTAGCATAAACATGCATCTTCTAGCAGTCCTTGATACAAAATCTTCAATTTGTTTTTCATAAGAAATCTTCTCCAAAATGCCATTTGACTATTTTTGCTAAAAAATATATCAAGAGCACATTTTTTAGATCGAATGGTTAGTATATGATGTGTTAGAAATAAAACATATAAACGAACTTTTTTTATGAGTTCTAGTAGTCTTGTTAAAGCTCTAGTCGGGCAGCGTAGGTAGAAGCAGCAACAAAATCTAATAAGCAGAGGAGACACCTAATAAATAGATGTTGGATTGAGGGTGGAGCGTAAATAGATGTTTATTTCAGAGAAACCACGAAGGAATTAAGCTAGGAGCCGTGCTATGGAGCAAGGGATTTGCATGGGTCGCTGGAAGGAGGAGAGACGTGCGTGAGATGTTCCGTGCATGTTCCCAAGAAATACTAGTAGTAGTCTGTATTAAAAAAATGCATTGATTGGTCATTAAGTAAGAAGCATATTTGCATAGGTGTTCAAAAAAAAATAGTGTACAGAAAAAATTGGGGGCCCTGTGCAGTTGAACATGCTGCACATGTGTCCCGTACGGGCCTGACAGGTACCAGACCAAAGTAGATCAACACAAAACTTACTTATAATTGAACAAAGACAAGTGAAAAAAAGAGACGGTCATACAGAGAAGCACTTCACCAGTCACAAAATATAGTAATTCAGTAGACTGAATAAACTAGCAGACTAGATCAACTCTCAAACAAGGCTAAACAGACATAGAAGAACCCCCCGTTCCAGTGCTCGCCTGAGCTGATCAGTACACAGGAACACAAAGAACACTCATTCATGGCCTCTCCTCCGCGAGTTTCGCGAGGGCGCGCCGCTCATTCCACAAGCTTGAAACAAGGGACCATGCAATAGTGACCTCCACCTTGCAGAAGCCAAGATCACAGGTGCCATTGCTCGTGCCGGCCCTCTCCGACGCGAACACGGCCTCGCCTTGCGCAACACCAACGGCACTACCACCATCATCATTGTCTTCTTTGCCACTGGTCCGAGAGGAGGCCACCACGGAGATCACCAGCTTTCCCCCTTGGAGGTCCACCGACACAACGCGCCTCAAGAGCTCGATCGCGCCGGTCGAAGGGCTGATCGGCATCTTCCTGTCCCGCTAGTCAAGCAGCAGCACCTCTCCTTCCCTCACGGTGGTGACCTCGGCGACGACGCGCCCCTGGAAACCCTCTGGCCACACACCGTCGATGATCCGGACACCGATGACGGTCGCCTCGACCGAGGGGTCCAACGGCGCGTAGGCAAGCTCGATCGTGCACCGATCGCAGAGGATACCAGAGCGGATCACATGTGTGGCAAGGTAGGTCTGGGGGTAGTTGAAGATCCCGAAGGCCAGCATCTCGTCCTCTTGGGGGTCCGTCTTGCTCTTCACGTTCAGCTGGAACTCAATCGTGATCGGGTCGATGATCACGATCGCGCGCGACGGGCCTGTCAGCAGTAGGTATGGATCCTGCAATGCAAGCAGTACATGTCAACGAAATGATTGCCAGACTATCATGCAATGAAGATAAGAAATATGGTGAATATATCAAATTCATGCTCCAACTAGTCGAGTAATCCATTCAAATGTTCGAACAGATGAAGATGAAGAATCAGAGGAAATATATTTAACATAAAACAACAGACTAAACCGATAAAAAGAAATGATGCACGGTGCTTGCCTCTTGGGTTAGGATTTGGCAGTTATCCCTAGTGCGGTTGAAGAGGAAGTTGCGATTGTGATCCGATGTGTCCCTGGCAGCGACCAGGCCATGGACATGCAGCGGCCACTTGAGACCGTCTTCGAGGTCGGCCACTCGGACGTGGAAGATCTGCATGGTACAATGAGGTCTGGCGTAGCTCGGGATGGGTCCCGATGTGAAGCGCATGGGACCAAGACTAGCTGCAATGTCGCATGAAGCAAAATTAAGCTATGTTTTGATCACACGAACGCATAGAGCTTGTTGTTATCGGTAAACAACACACATCCATGATAAATAAAGCTGGTTAGATAGGGTCTCTGATCTCGCTCTTTTTATACATTGAGAATATTGCACACAGTTAACAACATGGCCTTTGGAGTGAGGTGGATTGATTTCTGGCCGTTTCTTTCTCATCCGTAGCCACAACTAATCTATGAGCACAATCCAATGAATGAATCAAAAATAGGCAGTGATGCGAGTGAAACAGGGGAGCTAGAGGTGTTGCTGGAGGTGTTCCAATGGTTCATCCTAGCTTACAATACAATGAATGAACTTAGGAAGTAATGCAAAACAGGGGAGAGGTGTGGGATAGCATTACTCTGGTCGTCGAAGTAGCCGAATTTTCCGGCAAAGCGGCTCTCCCACAGCCCGCGGTACTTCGCAATCCGATCTTCCTCCCTGTAAACCTCCTCCTCCTGCGCCATTGTCTCCAGCGGCGGTGGCGGCAGCGGACATGTACATGGAGGAGGTGTGCTGTTAATATCCTCATCATGGTTCTCCCTCCTCACATCCTTCATCTTCTCCTCCCTCTGCTTTCTAGTGGCACTGGCGTCCTCCTCGGCCTCGACCTTGGCCTCGGCCTCGCCCTCGCCGCCGTGGAAGATGGAGATGTCCATCCCCGCCAGCCCGCTGGCGATCAGCTCCTCCATTGCCGGGGATCGAGGAATCAATCCTCTGCCGCTTAACTTTTTAATTAGGTTTAGATATTTTTTTTGACAGGGATCGCCGGGGATCGAACATATAGTAGAAAAAACACGTACGTGGTCACCAACCAAACCAAACGCGGCTAAATGAATCTCTGCACGGAGACGGCCGGGGTACCAAACCAAACCTCATCTGTTCCGATGGCGGCTGCTGTTCCCCTGTCGGAAAAGCGGCTAAAAGATTGCTGCATCTCTTCAAGCTCATCAGTAAGAAACATATGTGCACGATACATACACCTCTTGCTTTTTTTTTCGAATATACATACAGCTCTTGATGATAAATAATTACAAGACCCAGTAATGGTTCTTCTCTGTTGAGATGTCAACTAGAGGCCTTCAGTTAGACCTCGTCCCCTATATTTTACCTCACTGGATCTGGTACTCTTTGTGATGTTTCGTCTTACTCAGGTTGATGCCAAAGTTTGAATGGATTCTTTGGAGGAGAACGTTTCGATAGGAGCAGAGGAGAAAATTCGATGATGAAACACTTCTCAACTTGGACGTACCGGGCCAAGGGGAAGAAAGAGTACTCCAAAAAACTACATCGCTTCGAAAACGAATATAACTTGTCAAAAAATAATGAAACGAATATAACTCGTCAAAAAAAAATAATGAAACGAATATAACTCGTCAAAAAAATAATGAAACGAATATATAAGGGGATGTAGATTACTGTCGTCCTCAGTAAAATGCTTCCATGAAATTGGCCCCTTCTATGCTTCATTTTCGACGCAAACTACTTATTGATTGGAATAAGTCCAATATCATCTTGTTACAAATGCGAAGTTCCATGTTTTCACACAATGACTTTGTGATGGATGGTTAACAATTTCTTAGGCAACCTTCCTAGTGGCAGCTGATGCAGCCCTCAAGTTCATAGAAATCACAAGACCGGTTGATCCGGAAGCAGGAGTTGAAACACTTAACTATATATACCTGCTAGAGAAATTCGAGTATGGAGGGAGCATCTTTCCTACCATTCCATAATTCAAACCTCTGGAAGCAATAGTGGAAACACTTAACTATATACCTGCACGAGAAAGTAGGAGGAGGAGTATTGGAATAAAAATAAAGATAGAGGCTGACTGCCAAGTCAAGACCAACAACAATGATGAGATCGACAAAGATGATCAAAAAATAAAAATGTATAATGATTGTCACACCTCACCTCGGTTGATATTTTTTAATTACGGGAATTTGAACAAGAAAATGGCACACCAAGAAGAGAGAACGAAGATGGTATTCCGAGTATAAGCTACTTGTAGAACCTAGTATAATCTATAGTTATGTATTTTGTTGCACTTATATTAATTTGGTAATCTAGATTACATTTGGTTCATAACTGACTTTTGCCACACTGTCCTACAATATTGTGGCAAGGCATCAAAAATTTAACTGCGAAACTGGTGGCGAGAAATGTTGCAACATCTCACAAAAAAATAAAGAGCACTATATTGGGGACATTTTGCTAAGAAGGTTGATATTTTCGTAGTTGTTGTAGTGATAACAAAAATTAACCACATGTAGATGCAAAAAGATTTGGCCAAGTGGGGAAATATGGGTATGTGAACTAAACCCAAGCTTATACTCTAGAATCCTTTACCAAATTATTTTATAGATGTGCTCTAAAACACTCTACCAACTCTTTTTAGATATTTAGTGGCACATACAAACTCACTATAATACAACTACATGATATCACATATGTTGCCGGGGTAAACTTGGTAAAATAATGTATAAACTGGTGATATGAAAATCACTGAAAAGGCTAATGTAAGATTGTCCTCGATTCATATTTTAGAAAAGTCAACATACAAAATATGTAAGATAACCATGTCTCGAAAATATAATATTAACTATATAAGTTCTCGATTGGGATTATATAAGTTCCCGGTGTAAGCTTTTAACATTCAAAATATGTTCTTGTTTTGTATTTAAAAAAAAAATGTGAAGCACTAACTATACAAGTATGTTGCAAGCGTAACACATACACCGCCCATGATAACACATAAAAATAAAGTATGTTACTTATGATCGATATGCATGACCTGTTGATGTGCCATAATTGCATGGATAGAACAACTAAGTAAAATATAAATTTATACCTGTTAAAATTGTAGTACTTATAATTAGTTTAAATAAGTAAAGAAGTTTAGTACAAAATTATGACTACAAAAACTATACCTCTTTCTTTGACGTAATTCCAATCTATTTCACCTGCAAATTACTGAGAATAATTGTCAGACACAACTTAAAAATGCAAAAAAGTATAAAATAATTTCGCAAAAAAATAGTAGTTTGGAATAAACACAAAATTCAGATGTCAACCTGCTTTTTTCTCTTCGACTAAAGATTAAGGACCACCCCCTCTCGGTTTTTATGACTTTTTCAATGGTATTAAAAGTCCCCACTCCAATCTGTTCTTATTCATGTTTAATGTTGCACTAATTATGAAGAGTTGCTGCAATGTCGCATGAACCAGAATTAAGCAATGTGTTGCAGGAAAGACTAGATATTTGTTGTTGTTATTAATACAACAACACATAAATGTTTCTTAAAAAAATTAATTATAAAGACATGCTAAAAAATGTTGGCTCATTCGATCATCTTATCGTCCATGGATTTGTGGTTATTTAATTTCTTTCTCCATGAAGAATGGAAACTGAAATTGTTTTCTTCCTAGCTGCAATGCATCCTACTACCGGGTGTAGCTACACCCATTTCTCATATACTACTATGTGGTAGTATATACTCTACCTTACTATTTTTACTATGTTTATATACTATATCTAAGATACTCGAAAGCGAGTTATGTGAAAAAATTGCATGTGAGCCCATGTTTTTATCATATTTGTGAAAATACGTACATATTTGTACGTAAAAAGAAGTATGCTAAAAATATACTACATACTACCTAAAAATAGTATATATACTACCTAAATATTCTTACATACTACATACTACGCATACATACACTGCGGTATGGTAGATACTACTTAAAATGTACAAAATAAAAATGGGTGTAACTACACCCGGTAGTAGGAAAAATTTGTCCTATATATATTACAACCTCCTCCTCCTGCTGCTTTGTCGTCTCCTCTGGTGGCGGTTGCTCCTCGTTGGCACATGGAGATGGACATGGAGTTGTTGTGCTAGAGATACACTCACGGTCCTCTGTCCTCGCATCCTCCTCCATCCGCTTTCTGGCACCAGTGTCCCCCTCGGTCTCGGCCTCACCGCCGTGGAAGAAGGAGATGTCCATCACCGCCAACCCTGACTCCTCCATCGCGGGGATTGAGGAATCTAAATGATCGATTAATCGCTCCCTTGCCGCTCAACTTTGTAATCAGGTACAATTTTTCTTCTGATAGTCGGATCAAATAAACAATACACAAAACACGTGGGTGCCGAACCAAACGCTTCTAACGAGGGTCCAAACCTTTCTTTCGCTGAACAGATGGTGACCCCCGGCTGCTGTTCCGGCAGATTGATTCCCCTCTGTCGGAAACGCGATCGGCGCCCGCGCTCCATCGCGCTCTCTCCGGCCTAGTCCTCAGCTTGTTTATTCTGCTCATGCAACTCATTATGCAGAGGCCATACACTACAAGAAACCTGTTAATACATGACGGTTCTAATCCGTCATAGGTGAGCGAAAAACCATCATGGATGCACGCCCATGAGGGACTCCAAATCCGTCATGTATATCGCGTCATAATTTGACACCGTACCTTCCATGACGGTTTTTGACCGTCACGGGTCTATCACAAGCCCGCCCAGGACAAACTAGGCCCAGGCCTTTATGACAGAATAGACCGTCATGGAATGATGCCACGTAAGATTTTGGATCGACCTATTGGAATGACGTGGCTGCCTATGTGGCCACTATTTTTGTCATAGAAATTGTCAAGAATTTACACAAAATTTAAATTTAGTCGATCCCATTATCACATTTCTTTCAACCAGTTTTGACTCAGTACAACTTTCTAGCATAATACAAAACATAGTGCCAATTCTGGGCCAAGAGAAAGTACTTCCAAAGTGTTATACAATACACAGATCACATATTATTTACAACATCGCTGTTTACAAAATCCTCCATGGAATGATAATCTACATCATCAATTAAGAGAATACAATGCATAGCTAAGTTAGGAATCAACACAATGTAGTTTGCATCAACAGAACATACAAGTTACTAAGGTTGTTGTTCAGGTTCTTGTTGTCAGCCCTCCTAATGGCAACTATCATGTTGTGGCAGACTGTGATGGGCAGCACCAAGTACACCATTAGTCGATCATACCTAACAGATTTACATCAACATTAGATATTGCAGATATTAATAAACAGAAGAATTAAGAGAATTTGAACAAACATAAAAAAGAATTACATGTCCAAAGTTCTTAAATCTTACATATGATAATAACAAAGTATCTATGCCAAAAATAATGGCATCACTAACAAACAATATCCTGATGGGGAGCCTTTGCTTGTTGACCCGATCAACGTAAACTTCAAACGTTCTTGTCTCAACAAGTTTATGCTGCAAGTTCATCTCAATGCTCTGACAGTAGTAAACAATACTTGCTTGACAAGTACATTTCAAATGGCATATAAATATCAGCAAAGAATACGATACAATTCTATTGAGATCTCCCACACTCTTATAGATTTATTCATGGAGCATTAAGCTACGTCCTTGCTATTAGATGATAAATCAAAATTTGTAATGTAGTGGACTATGAAACTAAAAAAATACTTGATAAACAAGGAAATAATAGATAGCAAAGTGCAGCTTGAATTGATCATCCTTCACTTGATCATCCTTCACTTATACAAGGATGGGCAGAATAGCTTTTCTATCACAAACCCAATGATTTAATTACCCCTGCTACTTCTATGCATAACAATCTATATGGTGCCCAAAGACCAGCATTGAGAGTACTATTACTACAATAGGAAACAATAATTAAATGCAAAGGTTATTAAGGTACAAGCCGAAGTCTGAAGTTTCATTTTTTTCTCATTGGTTCATCTTGTACAGATTGCATCTTTGATATGCTCGATCTAGGGGAACCAGAAAGGTTTCACCATGAAACAAAAAGCATTGTGGTCACCATATACAACTTAATTATAAAATCCTAGCACATATCCTTCACAATTTTCATATTTAATATCTTCAGTGCCAAATCAGAAGCATGTCTGTTTTCCTTGTGATATTAATTAGTGTATGCAAGCTTGACTACTACACGCAAGCTTGAACTTGAACTACTACATGCATATACGTAATAGTAAGAAGTCACCTTAGTTTGTGCAAAGCTAGAATACTTCATGCACACAATTAATTAAGTAGGACGTGGGATCTTGGGGGTCTTACATGTACGCCATGTAGTAGAAATCAGTACGCTGTTTTGATGGAATTGCACAAGGCCAGATTTTGTTTTTGTTTTGATGTGATGATGTGATCAAACATCTCAGCAAACATGTGGGCACACCTGCAGTAGGAAGGTTTCAGCATCTGCATCTTTAGGTAGCAAGTCATGTATCAAAAAATCAGAGAAAGAGAGTCAAGCCATAGGAAAATCCAGGACATAAGCGAGAAGATATATTGGATTATCTTTATATCAAATCAAGGCCTGGAAACGTGCAGAGATATACAGTGGTGGACATTGTGAAGACCTACTTATTTTTTATCTGCTGTTGATCATCACATTTAGAATGAATAATCTGGTCTTGCTAGTTAGTTGTTAACAAATCTTACAATCAAAGT
Source organism: Triticum dicoccoides (assembly GCF_002162155.2). Taxonomy (NCBI): domain Eukaryota; kingdom Viridiplantae; phylum Streptophyta; class Magnoliopsida; order Poales; family Poaceae; genus Triticum; species Triticum dicoccoides. The sequence goes on along the minus strand of NC_041391.1, from coordinate 720,758,285 downwards.
TGTTTGCATCTAGGCATGCTAGTTGTGTTATGTTTATGCTAGCTAATACCATGTAACTAAGACCAAATTTTACAACATAAACCTTGTGTTCTCTGCGCTATCTTTCGCCCCTTTCATTTTCAGAGATATCAGAGTAAGTGAGAATGGATATGAAGTTGTTTGCCAACATTCGGTTCATTCACAGCATGTTTATAAGGCAAAGAAAAAACACAAAGATATATTTTGTATGCCCACAGCTTCACCCAAGTTTCAGCCATGAGGCCAAGATTCCTCCCTGACAACTAGCTAAGACCTTGTATGTGCAGAGCCAAGCACACGATATCTGATCAAATAAGCACATGAGATCTGATTAAATAAGCACACGAGATTAAACTACCCAAGGCCTTGTACGTGAAGAATCAAGCACAAAAATATAATTTTTCTGCATCTTAATTACTACGACCAGATCAAATAAGCACACAAGATATGACTTTAAAAGAAGAGAGGCCACCACAGGAAGTATGATCACAATGAGGCAGCACAGCCCTGAATGATAACACTGCTGTGTTGAATGATCAGTTGAACTACAGTACTACTTTGGTTAGACTTGTTATCAAAACTGCTGGTCATACTTCAGCTACTTGGTTTTGTAATAATTAGGATAGTTTGGTGTGCCAGGTTTTTTGCCCCATGGGCAGCGGGATTTCCTGGCTTGCAACAATCCTCCTTTCCTACTTTACCACCTTGTTATACTGACATACAAATTAGATTGATGAGAAGATAAATACGGTACGCAAGAATGCAGAACCTGAGCTTCACAATCCCGTCTCTACTAGAAAAAAAATGCTTTCCAATAAGTAAACGAATTAGTTATCTGCAGATAGATTGCTTGAATGAATCAGGCGCAAAAAGACTCACGCCGATCTCAACAGAATATACAGGCACCTAGCAAATACAGTACATCATGCGGAGTCAGGAGACACGATGCACTGAAGAACAGATCTGCGTGAAAATCTCACGTACCGGATGGGGGTGGCGCTCCCGCCGCCGCCGAGTTCGGCCAGTGGGAGCTCAGCTCGGGACAGCACAACGGTCTACGATGAGCGACGGCGCGCGGTGGCAGTCCTGGCTAGGCACGGACGCGCCGCCGGCGGGGATGACCGCCACTTGCTGCTAATGTCGAATGAACTCGGTCTCGGAAAGGAGCGAAGGGAGAGTCCAGGAAAGAGAGAGGGCGCAGGTGGGAAGGGAGAGTCCAGGAAAGAGAGAGGGTGGCGGATGGAGAAAAATATTGGGGAAGGGAGAGTCTAAGGGTTAGATTTTATATGGAGAAAGGTTTAGGGCTTTAGGCGGGCTTTAGTGGGCTTGCGCGGATGTAGTAAGTTGTCCATGACGGTTTCTGAAACTGTCATCACAAATCTGTCACGTATAAGTTGGTTTCTTGTAGTGATATGTTTCTTGAACAGTGATAATGATTAATTACCGTGTTTCTTCAAACCTATCGGTAAGAAACATATGTAGTATACACATCTTGCCAGTAAAAGACCCTGATAAATGCCACACGTGTGGCATGAAGCGTTTCCGCCCTGACTTTTTTATGGCAAGTTTGGTTACCTGAGGATGGCAACTTTAGTTATGAAGTATGGCAACTTTCTGTTTGGTTGGCAAGTTTCAG
>NC_041391.1:720752106-720756143 GCF_002162155.2 Triticum dicoccoides | reverse complement strand
TTTTTAAAGTCAGGGCGGTGTTACTTCATCGACACTTATCATTTGGGATAAATACTATCTCCTGTATTTTAGCTCACTGTTTTTACCGGGGGTCGTTTATCCCCCTTTTCGAAGAAAAAGATCACTGCTTCTTGTAAATTTTTCTCTGTTTTCATTTACTCCAGTCTAGGTTGATATCAATCTTGGAGTGGATTCTAGGGAGCTCTAATAAATGGTGTCTCTTATATTCTAGCACTTTGAAAAAATTTCTTTGGAATGGAGGAGCAAATTTGCTGAGGAAACACTTTACAACATGGAAGGAATAAGGGGGAAGAAAGATTACTCTGGAAAACCAGATGGCTTCAGAAAAGAAGCATATATATAGTGGTATAGTATTACTTAATTTCATCCACGGAAAAATGATTCTAGAAAAATGGCCATTCGTACTATGCTTCTTTTCGACGTGAACCACTTATTGACTGGGATGTGTTGGTGAAGATATATAATTCTTTCGATAAGTCTGATATTATCTTGTTAAAAATATGAAGTTCCATGTTTATAGACAATGACTTTTGTGGTGATTAACAATTTTTTCAGGTAACTATCCTAGTGGTTGCTTATGGAGCAATCAAGTTCCTAGAGATCGCAAGACCCGCTAATCCGGAAGCAGTAGTGGCTCAACTCCATACTTGTAAGAGAAATTCGAGTATGGAGGGAGCCCCTTTCCTATTATTCCATAATTCAAAACCGCTCCCAAGTGTATAATTTGTTATAAGTGAAGAATAAATTGTCAATCAGCCGGCAATCTCACGCCAATCGAGTCCTCAGCGTTTCCTCGCTTTCACAGCCACGCAACCTCAGCACAGGTTTACAACTGAGCAAACTAATGTGAAAAAAAAAGATATGATAGTAGTACCATAGCAAGGCCATACAGAGAAATAGTTCATCAGCTACGGCATAGAGCATGTATAGTACTGAAAAAGACATAAACACCATAAACAGACAACAACAGCTTTGAAACATCTACTCCAATACTTGCTTGAGTTGAGCACCACCCAGAAACGCTACAAAATCCCTGTACGCGCGGCCTGCTCACTACATTGAATCACTTGCATGTTATTCATCGGTGGACAAAACCACAGTGTAAACCAAGAAGAAACGATTGAGGGAAAAAGGAAGACAACATGAAAATAGAGGAGGGGGATCTAGAATTACCCGACGACAAAATTAATAAACAAAATAAAAGAAAGAAAAGCTTCATCATATAGTGAAGATGTTACCAAGGAAGATTTGATAAAAGATAATGCTAGAAGGTAATTGCACTGCACAACGAACACAACATGGTATAGCCATCAAATCAGACAAAGACATCAGGTCATGCGTAGGATTTATTTGAACGATCCTACTACAGTACTGTTAGAATTGTGTCGAATATTATTGTACAAGTTAGGTTACAATTGGACTTTGTTTTGGACTGTGTGTAGACAGAGTAGGAGTTGTGTCCTAATAGGACACTTATATTATAGGCCTCTCATATATAGCGAGGATAGACACACGATGTAACCTATGCCAACATAATAGTACAAGCACGCGGGGGAGCCGGCGGTATATCCTGGCGTCCGGGCGGCCGGGGTACGGTATTGTAGCGGTGTCATGGGGAGGAGCGCCCGTAGTCAAGCCCCGGGGATATAGCCATATCGGTGAACCTCGTTAACAAATCTCGGTGTCATGCTCATGTGATTGCTTTGTCCTTGATAGATCGATTGTGGCCTCGGATTAATTCTAACAAGTGGTATCATGAGCAAGGTTACGAAAAGGCATCGCATCGTTGAATTTTTTTTTAACCGGGCAAAAGATTGCCCCTTTCCATTAACCGAACTGTCCCAGAATAGAGCTAGAAAGGAAGCGGGAAAGGGGAAAGTGAGTTCAACGCATCGCCGGGAAACCCACCACAGGAACTCGCATCGTTGATTTAGAAGAAGGGTACGAGGCCGAAGCAGGTTTTTGCTCATTACAGCTTGTTCCTCGGCGGGATCGGATCAGATGTGGAAGCGGCGGCACAGCGCGGAAGGATCGATTCGCGGAGGCAGGTCGAGGCACGAGGCGCGGAGTACGCTGATGTGGAAGAGGCAGCTTGTTCCTCCGCGAGCTAGGCCACGTACGGAGCCAGGCGATGGGGTGATCTCGGCGAGTTGCGGATGTACCGTGTACGCGTGCTACAGCAGATCGATCGTGCCGCAGCGAGGCGGCGGTGTGGAGCGATGCAGGTGCGTGACAGCACGGTGCTAGTGGGCCGAGGCGCAGAGGCCCGGGTGGCAGCTAGCCTAGCAGGCCAGGGCCGAGTTATGCGTGAGGCTGGCGTGAAAGTTTCAGGTCTGAGACGTGGCGCGAGGCACGTGTGTGCTGTACGGTGGAACCAAAGGCTTTGCATGAACTTGAGGATTTGTTTGAACAAAAAAAAAAGGAAGATCTGCAACGTATGGTATATAATGTGTCATGGTCAGCAATGGTATAAAAAAGAGGAGTGATGGGACTTGTGGAGGCATGCATGGTGCAGCCACGGAAGATACCATGGAAATAACTTTTTTGGGGTTGCATTGCTAATTGCACAGGTGTTTTTACCAAGAGGTTTGCAGGTTGGTGACATGTGCATAAGGCTAGGAGGAGTCTGCGTTGTGGTAGGATCATGCATACACACGGCGTCAAGCAAAGCACAGAGATGTGCGGGCGGACATGATGCAGGGTGGAGCATGGTTTCAGTCAGATAATTTTGGCTAGGTCGGACTTGATTGTCTGATGAATCGACATGAATGTTGGTCAAAGCAGAAGACGGCGGTGATTTCAGCGACGACGACATAGGAGCGTGATGCTGATCGTGGCCGACTTCTGGGGCATAGAAACACGTGGTGCAGGCCTGAGGGCTTGTGCGGCTTCGACAGACTATGACGCGGTGTTGATTCAAGATGGTGCACACATGGGAGAGATTGAAGTCGACAAGGCGTGGGGTGGCAAGGCGCAGCTACATGGAGTCATGTTGAAGGTGGAGCTGGAGTCTAGCGGAAGATTTCACTCGGTGCTGATGGAGGGGCTACGGTGTAAGATCAGAGAATCGAAGCCTATTTCAACGGGATAGCGAGAGACACGTGGATCGGACTAGGGCCCAATGGTCTGATGGAGACATGATACTCGTCATCGATCGATGAAAATCAATGTTTCTCCGCAGTAAGGGTTTGAGTGGTGTGGGTTCACGATCCTAGAGACTCGACCAGGATAGCAGAGGCTCGACGCGGTGATAGCGGCAAGGCGTGCGGTAAGAACGGGAGACGGCGACAGGCCAAGGCACTGGTGGTCACACATGTGGTCAGACAAATTGTGCAAGGGGTGCTGAAGCAGTGTTGATGAGTACCAGATTCAAGTTGGCGACTGGGTCTATCGGTGCTAGTTGATGGGCATGAGTTGACCGTGGAGAATCTGAGAAAGTGGCGAAAAGTCTAAAATTGTCAAAAACGGAGAGAGTACATGGCCGTATATTCTGTGGTGTTCAGTGCACATGGCAAAGTGTGGATGACAAGCACAGATGAAGGTGGAGTGCTATAGCTATGGGACATGTCAGAAACTATCCGGAAAAAGGGTGAGACAACTGTGAATTTGACTCAGGGTGACACAGGGCGACGGTGAAATTCCTTCAAGTTTCAGACAGACGGTCAAGAAAGAGCAGTGATGTTGAGTTCAGCTCACTCTTTTATGTGGCATCCAATATGTGAGTTGTTCATTTTCACACAGACAGTGGTCGGTGTGTGATGGCGTTGAACAGATTCTCCGGAAGTTGGGAGCACAAACACTGGTAGAAAAAGGGCCTATTGTCCCGGTTGGTAAGGGCCTTTAGTCCCGGTTCCTGAACCGGGACTAAAGGGTCGGTACTGATGCCCTGGCCCTTTAGTCCCGGTTCAGTCCAAAACCGTGACAGATGGGCCTCCACGTGGCCTGTGTGCCGAGCCCAGGCAGGAGGGCCTTTGGTCCCGGTTGGTGGCACCAACCGGGACCAATAGGCATCCACG
>NC_041391.1:720742232-720751912 GCF_002162155.2 Triticum dicoccoides | reverse complement strand
GGGGGGGGGGTTGGGGGTTTTAGGCGGTTAATTTAGGTGTTTCATATATTGTGTTAGCTAACTAATTAATAGAGAGAAGTGTCCTCTTTTTTGTCCGTGCTTGGTCGACGCTACGTACTATACATACGTATAGAGAGGACTAGCTAGACACGCTAGCTAGCTAGTCCCAATGTTGGGGAACGTAGTAATTTCAAAAAATTTCCTACGCACACGCAAGATCATGGTGATGGCATAGCAACGAGAGGGGAGAGTGTTCGTCCATGTACCCTCGTAGACCGTAAGCGGAAGCGTTAGCACAACACGGTTGATGTAGTCGTACGTCTTCACGATCCGACCGATCCAAGCACCGAATGTACGGGGCCTCCGAGTTCAGCACACGTTCAGCTCGATGACGATCTCCTGCCTCCGATCCAGCCGAGCTCCGGAGATGAGTTCCGTCAGCACGACGGCGTGGTGACGATGATGATGTTCTACCGGCGCAAGGCTTCGCCTAAACTCCGCGACGATATGACCGAGGTGGAATATGGTGGAGGGGGGCACCGCACACGGCTAAGGAACGATCCATAGATCAACTTGTGTGTCTATGGGGTGTCCCCCGCCCCCGTATATAAAGGGGGAGAGGAGGAGGGGGCCGGCCTAAGGGGAGGCGCGCCCTAGGAGGGGGAAACCTACTCCAAGTAGGTTTCCCCCCTCCCTTTCCTATTCCAAGAAGGAGGGGGGAGGAAGGAGTGGGAGAGGGGGAAGGCAAGGGGGGCGCCCCCCCCCTTCCTTGTCCTATTCGGACTCAAGGGGAGGGGGTGCGCCACTTGCGACATGTGGCACACATGCAGTGCAACACTTGTCGCTACCTGAGAAGGTGAGGGTGACCTTTGCAAAGAATACTCCCAAATTAGCCATTTCACTGAAACGCCCAATAGGAGTTCCCCTTTTCAGGTTGAGATCCGCACGCAACTTTGATGTTACCTTGGGCGTGGCCCACTGCAGTCCGCAACCATTAGCAGCGATTCTTTTTTTTTGAGAACTGGATCCTCTAACATGAAGGAGAGAAGTCAGGTAAGCTACAGTGCCCTAGCTAATATGAATTGTATTAATTTTCAAATAACAAATCTACTATATACTCACTTTGGTCCTTTTTAGTCTGCATATAAATTTTGTCCGAACTCAAAGTATCTCCATGTTGACAAAACTTATAGAAAAGTATCAACATTCACAATATCAAATCAATCTTGTCAGATTCATTATGAAATGTAGTTTCATGGCATATGTATTTGGTATTGTAGATGTTGATATTTTTTGAATATAAATTTAGTCAAACTTTACAAAGTTTGACTTGCATAAATGTAATACGCGGAGTAAAAAAGGACTGCCAGCACAAGGGCGTCCCGGTGTCGCTCTCGGTGGGGGGTTTCGGCCGCGGCTACTCGCTCCCGTCCAAGCAGGTGGCACTCGACCTCTTCGACCACCTCTGGAACTCCTACTTGGGCGTGCCCAGGCCGTTCGGCGACGCCTGGCTCGACGGCGTGGACCTCTTCCTCGAGCATGGCGCGCCCGCCGACCGCTATGACGTCCTCGCCAGGGAGCTCGCCAAGCACAACAACCGGGCCGGGCCGGGGAAGCTGCTGCACCTGACGGCGACAGTGCCGTGCAGGTTCCCGCCGGCGGGGTACATGAAGCGAGCCCTGGACACCGGGATGTTCGAGCGCATCCACGTGAGGGTCTCGGCGATGACTGCGGTGCTTACTGGGAGCTGGCGTGGGACAAGTGGACGGCCGCCTACTCGGGTACCTTGATCTACATCGGCCCGCCGGCATCGATGCAGCTCAGCGGGTGGGTGCACCCAAAGAACGTCTACTACGGCGTCGCTCCCTTGGTGCAAAGGCCGCCTGTTGAAATATATTGTCCACCTCCCTCCATCAGTTCGGACTTTTGGATGAGTTGGTCGGTGCATGAATTCAATATGGTATCAGAGCCAAGAGGTCTTGAGTTCAAGACCCTGTCAACGCAGTATTAAATAAAATGATTCTGCGGCCTACATCGATCCCACGTCTAAGGATTAAAATAGTCCAGACGTGAGGGGGAGTGTTGAAATATATTGTCCACCTCCCTCCATCAGTTCGGACTTTTGGATGAGTTGGTCGGTGCATGAATTCAATACCGCCAAACTATGGCGGCTTTATGCTTTGGGACCGCTACTACGACAAGTAGGATTGCCTGGCGACCTGCGCCGGCGGTGGTGAGGAGGCGCGGCAGATCTGCGCTCCCACCGGCCGCCCGCGGGGACGGCACGAGGAGAAGGCGTTGATGGACCAAATCCCATAAAAACAGCTCTGAAACATCCACTCCAGTACTTGAAATAATAAAGGAAACAAAAGGTGTAGAGGTTACAATGTAAGATTTGACAAAAAGATAATGTCAGAAGGCAATGGACTGCACAACGAACACAACACGGCATGGCCATCAAACCAGGTAAAGAGATCAGTTCACGCGTAGGATTTATTAGAAGGATCCTATTACAATATTAAAGAGAGAATATTTGGGACATTTCAATTTAGAATAGGCATGACAATTACATTTTGTACACAAAGAGAAGCGGATTGATTAAGAAACTGTAAATCGATACAAATAAAGAGCATGGAATAGTAATAGTAACTGCTGAAAATTATAACAAAAAGCAGAGCAGAGCAGAGGAGATACGATGCTGGTCAGTTTATTCGTGCTTGGGAATGAGATTCAGTTCAGCTCCATGTTGTTTCATGAGCCAGATGATGGTTAAGAGCTCTCCGCCATAGCTGAGCTGCTTGGCATGGGATTCCCTGCTGCATTGGTCGGACATCCAGGTGAGAACACGTACCCAGGAAAGATGAATGTTCTGCAACATATAATCGAGTAGTACCGATTGTTTCCCACAGTCCCTAAGCTCTTTAATTCTTGTTTGTGCCCCATCGGTGAATACGAAACCTTCAAGTTTGCGAAAGCCTACGACCCGCGAATGCATCTCGACAGATATTGGATGCGTTGCTGGGTCCAGCTCATGTAACAGCATCAAGGCCCAGTCAGCACCAAGCTTGAGAGCATTGTTTCTTTTGTGAAGAATACTTGATCGGTTGTCCTTGCTCAGAGTAGCATTCATCTCTAAAAGGATGTTGGCAAGCTTGGTCTCTCCTGTTGTTGGAAAACTGCTTGCTCCTGTTTCACGCCATATTTCCTTCAAATCTAGGCAGGCCTCTTCATAGTGTCTGCCTTCCTGACCCGGTTGCAATACCATGTGTTGGCGTTGTGCGAGGAGGAACATCATGTAATCTGATAGCGCTCGGATCTTCTTTTCATATTTGGGTGACGCTTCACTCTCTAGCGACGTCGGCTTGCACAAGAGGAAAATGTCCGTGGCAACGTGCAATGCGATAAGGTTCCTTTGGAAAGTTAAGCCAGTATTGCAATTAGGCCTCATAAAATCGTTGAATTCCTTTATAGGATTCCACCCAAGCAATCTGTCCGATTCCAGCACCAGATATGTACACATAACTTCCAACAACTCCTCCTTGACATCAACCTTCTTCTTCCCCGGTCCACCGCAAAAGGAAATCATCTTCTCCATTCGGCCCCGAGGACGAGGACTGCTGCACTCATGCAACAAGTTGTGTTGTACAACACCTGAGCTCGACAACAACATGTGGCCACTTGGGCCGCTTCTCAAAGGCAGCCGGGACGGATCCAGACAGATGAGGAGGCGACGGAGCCAATACCATGACTGCCGCATAGCCCGACGACCTGCCTTCTTGAGCCGGCCCGGCCATGGAGAATTGGCCGTGAAGGCCCTGTGAACCGGACGCTCTGCATGCTCCATATCGATCAAGAATGCACAAGTCCAGGTGGACCCTAGTGCTCTCAGCAGCCATATTACATCCAACACCAGGGTACCAACAAGCAAGATGTATGTGACCCTCCGATCTGCACTCTCCATGGCCTGGCCCTCTTTATTGTGGAAGAGATAGAGCACCGTGGCAGTGGCAAGCGGCGACAGGACACGGATGATGTAGCCACCCCAAGTGTGGATCACACTTGCCTTGGTGTACAGTATGTCATACATGAGCGACGCCACCATCTCCGCCACATTGCTCACATCCTTCCAATCAGAACCAGATCTCTTGTACCGACCAGGGTAGATGTGATACTCAATGTAGTGGTCCTCCATAGACAGCACCTTGTTCGACACTTGCTTAAAATCGTAATCAGATCTCTTGTACCGATAACGAGTCAAGGCAGCCATGGTGACACCAAGAAGGCCGTGAGCATCAAGCATGATGTCATCATTATTCTCCATACAGCCTTCGTCCTCACGAGTTAATCGCCATATAATCTTTTTCTTGTTTGAGCGGCGGATGTTTGCAAAGGAAGCTCGGTGTAGTGCAACTGCCCTCTCCACATACTTATAGGAACCAAAGAAGAGCATGATGAAGAAGGCGGCGCGCAGAGCCCCGTCGCCACGGATAAATCTTTGCTTGTATGAGCCATAAATAGCTCCTCCGATTTCAAGGAGGATACCAGCAGACTGGGTCGGCGACAGCCCCTTGTTCTCCAAGGCGTAGCTGGTGATGTTGTCCGGGCGACCAAGGTGGAGCAGGAGAAACGGCGCCCAGAACGCAAACATCTGCTGCTCTTTGTATGTGACCAACAGCTTTTGCTCCCTAATAGCGGTCACTGTGTCGACGAACACCTTGCCGAGGGCGACTGGAGTGGCTATCTCGGTGACGTGGTACGCCAACCACACCAGAGACCTCTGCACGCCGGAGTGTCTACGCTGACGGATCCCGGCTAATAGGACCAGGGTAAGATGTGCCGCGAAGCTCAAAAGGACCAAGGCCCGGGTCAGCCGTAAATCCATCCACTCCTGTGTCTCCTCGCCCATCCAAAATCCAGCCATACCCGATAATCCTCCTGCACCCAAATGATCGATCAAGGTTAATAGATGCAATCATCTACTCGTGCTATTTTTTGACATCCGATGAGATGGAGTGAGCAAAGAAAATGCAGTGAAGGGGATTAATAAAGGAAGAAGGCACAGATCGAAAGAAAAATGAAAAAAAAAGGGGAATAGACGAAATGAAGCTTGCCTGCGCCGAATCGAGCTCAGCGGCGTGGCAGCCAGAGGCGAGAGGACCTAAATTTCTCACCGCGAGGGCGGCAGCGGCACAAGAAACCCTAAATGTCGAAGAGCATTTGCTACTTTTTTTTAACGGAGAGTGTTTGCTACGTGCATTGAGAAACCCTAAACGTCCTAGAGCTTTATCAAAATAAATAAATAGAGGGCTATTTTTTTTAAGTACAAATAAAGGGCTAATTTGAACCCATCCACGAGGTGCATTTTAGCCGACCCATGCTCATAGTACTAAGTTACCTCATGTTTTTTTATTTGTTTTGAGGATCTAAGCTACCTGATGTTGGGCCAATCCATTCACATAGCTCTGAGAAACAAACACAAAAACGTACAGCATAACATCAGACGACCTAGAGACGACCAAGCCCGCACAAAAAGAGGGGAAAAAAATATGTAGAGACGACCTAGCCTCGACCTCGATCACCGGCCTCGGCCTCGCCCTCGCCGCCGCTTATTGTCGCGGCGAAGGATCACTGAAGGGAAGGATCGATGAAGGCGCGGCGGCTGTTGAACGTGGCGTTGGGGAGATACAGCGGAGGATCGCTGAGCCGCATCGTTAACCCTAATAAGGAGCTCTTCTACCCTTCCGCAGCCCACGCACAGCAGATCCAACAAGCCGTGGCGGCGGCAAAGGCCAAGGAGAAGAAGACGACGCCATCGCCATCGCCATGGGAGGAGGAGAACGAGAGCACGTCCGCCGAGGAGGAGGAGGACTACGACTACGACTACGACAGTACGACGGCGTCTTGCAACTGCCCCAGCCCAACTTCACGTTCAAGACCTTCTCCCCCGCGGACGCGGCCGGCGACGTCTCAACGAGGCTCGAGTTTTTCCCCTTCTATGGCGGGGACGATGAGGGCAGGATCCTCTGCGTTGACGAGGATGGCAAGGCCGCGCTCTACGACGCTGACACGTCCACCGTCGAGACGATGCCTGACCTTGTTTGCCCGATACCGAGAGGGGTATGAGCAGCGTCTCCTTCTCCGTCACCCATCCTCAGGCGCTCTACGTCATGGACAGCACGGGCCTTAGTTTACAGGCCCTCGTCCACGGTGACCCCGACCCGTCGCCGCTGCCGGCCTGCAAGAAGAGCCGCAATTACGCTTGGCACTGGCGCCAGCTCCCTCGGCCGCCCTTCGACGACGAAGACTACTACAACTCCCCCTTCGCCCAGTGCTACACGCTGCTCCACAGCCACGGCGGCGATGACGACGCCTCTAGGAGAAGCCGCAATGACACCATCTGTGTCTCCTTTTGCTGGCTTGCCACAAAGCCGCCTACCAGCGCCGGCACCTATTGCTTCGACACCGGCATGGGAGAGTGGACCAAGGCCGGCAATTGGAGGCTGCCTTTCTGGCGCCGCGCCCTACATGTCCCGGAGCTCGGCGAGGGCCTCCTGTTCGGCATCAAGAACAACCACCCCCACCGCTTTTGTGTGATTGATATGTCAGGCTCCACCAAGACGGGCACAGCTCCTGTGCGGCGGCACACGTGGGTGGACGTCGACCCACCACCAAACTGGAAATCGGACTCCTGGAACAGCTTAGCCTACCTCGGGGATGGCAAATTCTGCATCCAAAGAAGCTTCGACATAATGGAGGAGGACGGATATGGCAGTGGTGGCTGCGACCCCGTCGACACAGTGGTCCTGCTCACCGGCGTGGAGGTCATACGAGAAGGATCCAAGCTTCAGATGGTCAAGCACAAGTCCAGACGCCTTGTTGACTCCAACATGGACTCCGTCTTCTAAGAAAGCTAATACAATACTTCTCTCACCAATCAAAAATATAAGATGTAATAATTTTCCAAAAGCCAAAATTTTCTATATTTGACAAAGTTTATAGCCATATATTTTCAACCTTTATAAAGTATGAAAATATATTGCATTGCATATAATGAACATAATGATGCTGATTAGGTATTGTACATGCTGATAACTTTCATGGTTATGAGCATGAGCATATGAAATTGGTCAAAGTTAGAGAAGTTTGGTTTAAAAATACAAACACACCTCATATTTTGAAATGGAAGGAGCATATGAAAAAGGTTTTGTTAGTACGGTTTACAGAACCACAGTAACTGATTTGTATCCCATTCAGAGTAGAGTACATGAAAAAGTTGTATTCGTTTCAGTCGAGGGCGTAGATGCGTGAAGTGGCGTTTCACTCCTTGAGTAGATGCTTCGAGCGCCGGTGTCCGTTCATGACTTTAAGATTCAGGACATGAATCCAAAACTCATCTCGGCTGTCACAAACCTGAAGTCAGATACAACGAAATATGTCATGTCGAAGAGAAGATGATCATGCGACTTCATGTAACAAGATTGACCGATATATGGCAGGTCAATGCACATAACAGCACTACTTTTTACCTTGGCAATTTCGTCAAGTTTCAGAGCACCCTGAATGTCTTGCTCATTTTCTTGGCTTCTGCAATCAACATTTCAACGTAGACTTTCTTTTATAGCGCGCACACACACACTTGTCCTCAGATTTTTCATTGGAGTGTACAGTAGTTTTTATTGATTTGTATTACGCCTCTCCAATATAGTTTTTCGTATATGGTAGTGGGATGTTTGCGTCCCTGGTGTGGTTGTCAAGCGGTCTCTTTCTCATACGGTCTCTTACTTGGCAGGATGATGTTGGTGCTCCTCCTTTTCTCTTCTTGTCTTGTTTTTGTAGTTTGTAGCAGACGTTGGTTTCGTTAAACAAGTCAGAGCGGGGGTTCTGTTTTTCATTTCTCAATAGATTTGATCAGATGGGTGGATGTGATCCAAGTATATATGCAGCTTAATTGCTCCTGCACAAACAGTATAGATTCAGTTAACCTGTGCACGTCAAACAGAACACCTAAAATCCAAACGCCTAACCTGAATAAGGATATATTGAGCATTAGGAAGAGGTATATGTATGTACGAACGTAGACCTGTATTTGAAACGTCGCTAGAACACTGCAGTCTGCGCCCAGTGCTGCAATTCCTCTTGTCCAGTCATCCAAATGTTCAGATTTCGACGGAATACGCCGAGCTGATGGGTACAATTTCTGCCGGATGCTCAGCAAACCAAAATGTTGAGCGAAGAAAGCAAATCGTGGAACATTATTAAATGACGCAAGAGCTGATTTTAAGTAATAATTGCTGCGGATATAACTAGACCTGAATCAATATTTGCTAGCCAGGTTTACGGATTGCAGAGTGCACTGCATGGTCGGCTGTGGACTCAGCAGTGTTTTGTTTGTTTCAGTTGGGGGCGTAGATGTGAGAGGCCCTGAATCAGCCAGTTGAATCCCTCGCCGGTGTAGGCGCAGCAGCCGACGATCTTCCGGTGCAAGTCTCATCATTTGAAGGTTGAGAACCAGAATCAAAAACTAAACTGGGTTTAGGGAAAATAGTGGCTGAATCCCAGCTCGGTGCACCCACAGAAGAAAAAACAGGAAAACATTTCGAAAAATCTGAAAGTTTGTGGAAATGATTATGAACAAATGTTATAGATGCTTATAAAGTTTGGTGATCAAATAACATCCGAGGAGTTCCATACAAAAAAAATTACAAATTCGGCTCAATCAGTGCATATACATTTTGAGTAACTTTTTTTTTTGTACAGACCGCAGCAGACCTAAAATTTGAACACAACACTCAAAAAAAAAAATTCTAGAGACCCATGTGCGGTCTTGCAGTGAGCATCTAGCCTGTGGGAGGCCGCGTGATCCTTCCGACCCATCACACTCCCAATGCGGGGGTGGAGCGGGTTTTTGTGAGGGCCCAACATAGCTCCGCCACTGGCGACCATGCTCGAGCATTTCTGTGTAAGTTTGTCCATCATCTCTCCGGCCCCTTTCATCCTCCCCATTCCCCGTGTTCATCCCTTGCTTTCATCGGCCCCCTGGCCCCAACATAGCTCCGCCACTGGCGACCATGCTCGAGCGTTTCTGTGTAAGTTTGTCCATCATCTCTCGCCTTTCGTCCTCCCTGTTCCCCGTGTTCGTCCCTTGCTTTCAGCGCACACGACACATCCGTCTTTCCACCGCACGCCGCTCCTCTTCACCTCACTTTACCATCGCTATCACAGTCGAGTTCCACCCGAGGTGCTACATTGAGATCCCATGGCGGCGGCGGCGGTGGCGGCGGCGGAGGTGAGATCTCTAGCTAGCTCAGCTACAAGAACCATATGCTATTCTGCATACTGCGGTGACCTAATGAGCTTTGATCTCTAATTTTCTAGCAATGGTTTCAAGATCTCTCGCGTGTGGTGTTGTCTGCGGGAGGTTCGGCTGCTTCCTCTGCTGCCTCGTGGCCATGCTTTGCGCATCGGCGCCCCCTGACGTCAGGATAGGAGCGATCGAGTAAGTCAGTGATCTTCGCTCCCCTTTTGCCAGAAATTTGGGGGATCGACCCGGATTTTGCCTAGCGGCCAGAGCGCCGTTCTCCTTCTTGCTCTCTTCTGCACCTTCTTCTTGTTCTCCCGGCCACACCCCCGCAAGCAGCTAGCGTCCGTAGGTATTCCAATCAATCCAAAGGAGGCAAAAG
>NC_041391.1:720739835-720742081 GCF_002162155.2 Triticum dicoccoides | reverse complement strand
GCGAGATTCTCGGCCGGCGGTGACCTGGGTGGTCGATCGATCGAGCCAGGAAGACGAAGAGAGAGAAGGTAGCCCTGGATAAATTCGTCCGGGTGGGTGGGTCCCACTCAACTCGGGTGGGTGGGTCCCACTCAACTCAGCGGATGGGCTCGTATGCATGCTGCGCCTGCGTCGTTGTTGGTTTTTTTTTTTTTGAGGCAAAGGGTTAACCGTGTTTTGGTTGGTTGGTTTGTCGTAACTCGGTCAAACGTCCTCCGGCTAACGAGCGTCTCGTCGCCCAGCCCCGATTCCCCTCACCTCGAAGCCTATCCGCCGACGCCCCGACGCACCACCCCCGTGCATCTGCCTCCCGCCGCACTACTCGCCAGTGCTGCACCACCCGTCACCCCGCATACGTCTCGTCCCCCGACCTCGCCCAGCCGTTAATCTCCGCCTCCCGCTGCACCACCCGCCCTACCAACCCCTCTGCCCTCACTCTGGTCGTGCTTCAACGCCGCCAGAGCCATCACCGAGCCCCTACCCGGACATCACCGACGCTGCCGGCCGTTCTCGTCCTCCTCCACGTCCGGCTTCCCAGCGCCTCCCGTCCCGCCATCTAGTTCTTCACCAAGGCCCTGCAATGCATCTCTTCACCGAGCACAAACGCCGCTGGCCGTCCTCGTCGTTCAATACGTCTGGTAAGCTGTTTATCGGGTATCCTTGCAGAATTATGAAGTCAATGCTTCGTGGGGTGTGGGGAATGCTGTGCCAGCAGCATTTGTCAGGGAGACGGTAAAATTGAGGCGGTTGAAATTTTCAGTTTATTAGTTTATTCACGAGTGGGTCCCTTTTACCAAAACTGGACATTGTCCATATCAATAGATTCAAATCACTACCAGAAAAACTGCGGTTGCCGACGGCCAAATCTATGCCGACGGCCCCCGTCGGCATCGCCGGACCTATGCCGACGGCCAAGGATAGGCCGTAAGCGCAGAAAAGCCGTCGGCATACATACATCTATGCCGACGGGGCCGTCGGCATAGACGAGGCCGTCGGGACCGCCCGAGATACGCCTACGGGGCCCGTCGGCATAGGGCAGGCCGTCGGCTTAGCCAGGGCCCACCACCCCGGTCAGTGCTGATCATTTGACGGCGTTTACCCTACGCCGACGGGCGGTAACGGCGGCCGTCGGCATATCTGTGGCAGAGGTATGCCTACGGCATAGCCGTCGGCATAGGCCCCTCTGCCACGTCACTGATCCATGTGCCAGACGACGTCATCGATCCGTGTGCACAGATATGCCGACGGCCTTGCCGTCGGCATATGTTTACTTTACTTAATTTTTTATTTTATCTGTGGCAGAGGTATGCCTACGGCATAGCCGTCGGCATAGGCCCCTTCGCCACGTCATCGATCCGTGTGCCACGCCACGTCATCGATCCGTGGGACAACCTGCGTGTGTGCATAGATATGCCGACGGCCTGGCTGTCGGCATACATGTATTTTACTTTATTTTTTTTATTTTTACTTTGTTTTGTTATTTTTACTTTATTTTAGTTTTTGCTTCTCCATAAAAAAACATACCCGATGGTATATCGATTGCCCCCCGTTACGAACGTCGCTATCGCCGTGTCACGAGGGGGGAAAATGTCGACACGGAAGGAATTCTGGTTAGTGGGGGGATTCGGGGTGTAGCTATGTCACCGAAACATCGCACGGGTCCCGATGCATATGTGAAAGTGTTCATGCATGCGTAGACGCCCGTCTTGGGGCTCTGGGGCGTGCCCCCCCCTCACGGACGGCGCCGCCGCCGGCACCTGGAGGGGGGAAACGGACGCGTCGTGTCTACACGATGGGGATCTTGCTGTGGGTCTGGCCCGGATGTTGCTCCCAATTGTTCCTATGGGCTGACGTAACACAACCGGGTGGGGAGGTCCACTCGTCAAAGCCCGTCCGTGGAAGTCAAAGGGCCAGATACCGTGGTCAATCGCTCCAAGGTTAGGCGGGACGGGGGCCCTGGGGGGTAGCAATGCCACCGAAGCGTCGCACCGGGCCCTCATACATGCGGGGTGGTGTCGTGGCATGTCCGAAGAGGCGGGACGCGTCTCCGGTGCGTGGCCCCCCTCACGGACGGCGCCGCCGCCGGCACCTGGAGGAGGGAAACGGACGCGTCGGGTCTACACGGAGTGGATCTAGCTGTGGGTTTGGCCCGGATGTTGCTCCCGGGTGTCCCTATGGGCCGAACTGACACAACCGAGTGGAGAGGT
>NC_041391.1:720733492-720733754 GCF_002162155.2 Triticum dicoccoides | reverse complement strand
GGCACGCGTCTCCGGGGTTTGGCCCCCCTCACGGACAGCGCCACCGCCGGCACCTGGAGGGGGGAAACGGACACGTCGGGTCTACACGGAGGGGATCTTGCTGTGGGTCTGGCCCGGATGTTGCTCCAAAGTGTTCCTATGGGCTGACCTAACACAACCGGGTGGAGAGGTCCACTGGTCAAATCCCGTCCGTGCAAAGTCAAAGGGCTAGATCCCGTGGTCAAACGCTACAGGGTTAGGCGGGTCGGGGGCCCTGGGGGGG
>NC_041391.1:720724276-720733355 GCF_002162155.2 Triticum dicoccoides | reverse complement strand
CGGAGGGGATCTTGCTGTGGGTCTAGCCCGGATGTTGCTCCAGAGTGTTCCTATGGGCTGACCTAACACGCGATCTAGCCCTTTGACTTTGCACGGACGGGCTTTGACCAATGGACCTCCCCACCCGGTTGTGTTAGGTCAGCCCATAGGAACACTCTGGAGCAACATCCGGGCCAGACCCACAGCAAGATCCCCTCCATGTAGACCCGACGCGTCCGTTTCCCCCCTCCAGGTGCCGGCGGCGGCGCCGTCCGTGAGGGGGGGCACACCCCGGACACGCTGTTGGAAATATGCCCTAGAGGCAATAATAAAAGTATTATTATATTTCATTGTTCATGATAATTGTCTTTTATTCATGCTATAACTGTATTATCCGGAAATCGTAATACACGTGTGAATACAAAGACCACAATATGTCCCTAGTGAGCCTCTAGTTGACTAGCTCGTTGTGATCAACAGATAGTCATGGTTTCCTGGCTATGGACATTGGATGCCGTTGATAACGGGATCACATCATTAGGAGAATGATGTGATGGACAAGACCCAGTCCTAAGAATAGCACAAAGATCGTGTAGTTCGTTTGCTAGAGCTTTTCCAATGTCAAGTATCTCTTCCTTAGACCATGAGATCATGTAACTCCCGGATACCGTAGGAGTGCTTTGGGTGTATCAAACGTCACAACGTAACTGGGTGACTATAAAGGTGCACTACAGGTATCTCCGGAAGTGTCTGTTCGGTTGACACGGATCGAGACTGGGATTTGTCACTCCGTATGACGGAGAGGTATCTCTGGGCCCACTCGGTAATGCATCATCATAATGAGCTCAAAGTGACCAAGTGGTTGATCACGGGATCATGCATTATGGTACGAGTATAGTGACTTGCCGGTAACGAGACTGAACAAGGTATTGGGATACCGACGATCGAGTCTTGGGCAAGTAACGTACCGATTGACAAAGGGAATTGTATACGGGGTTGTTTAATCCTCGACATCGTGGTTCATCCGATGAAATCATCGAGGAGCATGTGGGAGCCAACATGGGTATCCAGATCCCGATGTTGGTTATTGCCCGAGAGTCGTCTCGGTCATGTCTGCGTGTCTCCCGAACCCATAGGGTCTACACACTTAAGGTTTGGTGATGCTAGGGTTGTATGAATATGAGTATGCAGCATACCGAATGTTGTTTGGAGTCCCGGATGAGATCCCGGACGTCACGAGGAGTTTCGGAATGGTCCAGAGGTAAAGAATTATATATAGGAAGTGGTATTTCGGCCATCGGGAAAGTTTCGGGGTCACCCGGTAATGTATCGGGACCACCGGAAGGGTTCCGGGGGTCCACCAGGTGGGGCCACCCATCCCGGAGGGCCCCATGGGCTGAAGTGGGAGGGGAACCAGCCCCTAGTGGGCTGGTGCGCCCCCCTAGGCCCATCCCCTGCGCCTAGGGTTGAAACCCTAGGGTGGGGGGGGGGCGCACCACATGCCTTGGGGGGCAAGTTCCCCCCTGGCCACCGCCCCCCCTTGGGGGCCTATATAAAGGAGGGCAGGGGGGAGGGCAGCCGCAACCCCTGTGCTTTGGCGCCTCCCTCCCCCTGCTACACCTCATCCTCCTCCCGTAGTTGCTTGGCGAAGCCCTGCTGGAGTTCTGCTGCATCCACCACCACGCCGTCGTGCTGCTGGATCATCATCAACCTCTCCTTCCCCCTTGCTGGATCAAGAAGGAGGAGACGTCTCCCGTCCCGTACGTGTGTTGAACGCGGAGGTGCTGTCCGTTCAGCACTTGGACATCGGTGATCTGAATCACGTCGAGTACGACTCCATCATCACCATCCCCTTGAACGCTTCCGCACTCGATCTACAAGTGGTATGTAGATGCAAACTCACTCCCTTGACTCGTTGCTTAGATGAACTCATAGATGGATCTTGGTGAAACCGTAGGAGAAATTTTAATTTTCTGCAACGTTCCCCAACAGTGGCATCATGAGCTAGGTCTATGCGTAGTTCTCTAATGCACGAGTAGAACACAATTTTGTTGTGGGCGTGGATCTTGTCAACTTGCTTGCCACTACTAGTCTTTTCTTGCTTCAGCGGTATTGTGGGATGAAGCGAGCCAGACCAACCTTACACGTACGCTTACGTGAGACCGGTTCCACCGACTGACATGCACTAGTTGCATAAGGTGGCTGGCGGGTGTCTGTCTCTCCCACTTTAGTTGGAGCGGATTCGATGAAAAGGGTCCTTATGAAGGGTAAATAGAAGTTGACAAAATCACGTTGTAATTATTCGTAGGTAAGAAAACGTTCTTGCTAGAACCCAATTGCTGCCACGTAAAAGATGCAACAACAATTAGAGGACGTCTAACTTGTTATTGCAGCGATTGTTCATGTGATGTGATATGGCCAGAAGTTGTGATGAATGATGATTAATATATTGTGATGTATGAGATCATGTTCTTGTAATAGGATTCACGACTTGCATGTCGATGAGTATGACAACCGGCAGGAGCCATAGGAGTTGTCTTTATTTTTTGTATGACCTGCGTGTCATTGAAGAACGCCATGTAAATTACTTTACTTTATTGCTAAACGCGTTAGCCATAGAAGTAGAAGTAGTCGTTGGCGTGACAACTTCATGAAGACACGATGATGGAGATCATGATGATGGAGATCATGGTGTCATGCCGGTGACAAGATGATCATGGAGCCATGAAGATGGAGATCAATGGAGCTATATGATATTGGCCATATCATGTCACTACTATATAATTGCATGTGATGTTTATTATGTTTATGCATCTTGTTTACTTAGAACAACGGTAGTAAATAAGATGATCCCTTACAACAATTTCAAGAAGTGTTCTCCCCTAACTGTGCACCGTTGCTACAGTTCGTCATTTCGAAGCACCACGTGATGATCGGGTGTGATAGATCCTTACGTTCACATACAACGGGTGTAAGACAATTTTACACATGCAAAACACTTAGGGTTAACTTGACGAGCCTAGCATGTACAGACATGGCCTCAGAACACGGAGACCGAAAGGTCGAACACGAGTCGTATGGAAGATACGATCAACATGAAGATGTTCACCGACGATGACTAGTCCGTCTCACGTGATGATCGGGCACGACCTAGTCGACTCGGATCGTGTAACACTTAGATGACTAGAGGGATGTCTAATCTGAGTGGGAGTTCATAATTTGATTACATGAACTTAATTATCATGAACTTAGTCTAAAACCTTTGCAAATATGTCTTGTAGATCAAATGGCCAACGCTCATGTCAACATGAACTTCAACGCGTTCCTAGAGAAAACGAAGCTGAAAGATGATGGCAGCAACTATACGGACTGGGTCCGGAACCTGAGGATCATCCTCATAGCTGCCAGGAAACAATATGTCCTAGAAGGACCGCTAGGTGACGCTCCCGTCCCAGAGAACCAAGACGTTATGAACGCTTGGCAGTCTCGTGCTGATGATTACTCCCTCGTTCAGTGCGGCATGCTTTACAGCTTAGAACCGGGGCTCCAAAAGCGTTTTGAGCATCACGAAGCATATGAGATGTTCGAAGAGCTGAAACTAGTTTTCCAAGCTCATGCCCGGGTCGAGAGATATGATGTCTCCGACAAGTTCTATAGTTGTAAGATGGAGGAAAACAGTTCTGTCAGTGAGCACATACTCAAGATGTCTGGGTTGCACAACCGTATGACCCAGCTGAACATTAACCTCCCAGATGAGGCGGTCATTGACAGAATCCTCCAGTCGCTCCCACCAAGCTACAAGAGCTTTGTGATGAACTACAACATGCAAGGGATGGTGAAGACCATTCCTGAAGTGTTCTCAATACTGAAGTCAGCAGAGGCTGAAATCAAGAAAGAACATCAAGTGTTGATGGTCAATAAGACCACTAAGTTCAAGAAGGGCAAGGGCAAAAAGAACTTCAAGAAGGACGGCAAGGATGTTGCCGCGCCCGGTAAGCCAGTTACCGGGAAGAAGTCAAAGAATGGACCCAAGCCTGAGACTGAGTGCTTTTATTGCAAGGGGAAGGGTCACTGGAAGCGGAACTGCCCCAAATACTTAGCGGATAAGAAGGCCGGCAACACCAAAGGTATATTTGATATACATGTAATTGATGTGTACCTTACCAGTACTCGTGGTAAATCCTGGGTATTTGATACCGGTGCCGTTGCTCATATTTGTAACTCACAGCAGGAGCAGCGGAATAAACGGAGACTGGCGAAGGACGAGGTGACGATGCGCGTCGGGAATGGTTCCAGAGTCGATGTGATCGCCGTCGGCACGCTGCCTCTACATTTACCTACGGGATTAGTTTTGAACCTTAATAATTGTTATTTAGTGCCAAGTTTGAGCATGAACATTGTATCAGGATCTCGTTTAATACGAGATGGCTACTCATTTAAATCCGAGAATAATGGTTGTTCTATTTATATGAGAGATATGTTTTATGGTCATGCTCCGATGGTCAATGGTTTATTCTTAATGAATCTCGAGCATAATATTACACATATTCATAGTGTGGATGCCAAAAGATGTAAAGTTGATAACGATAGTCCCACATACTTGTGGCACTACCGCCTTGGGCACATTGGTGTCAAGGGCATGAAGAAGCTCCATGCTGATGAACTTTTAGAGTCTCTTGATTATGAATCATTTGACACATGCGAACCATGCCTCTTGGGCAAAATGACCAAGACTCCGTTCTCCGGAACAATGGAGCGAGCAACCAACTTGTTGGAAATCATACATACCGATGTGTGCGGTCCAATGAGCGTTGAGGCTCGCGGAGGATATCGTTATGTTCTCACTCTCACTGATGACTTGAGTAGATATGGGTATGTCTACTTAATGAAACACAAGTCTGAGACCTTTGAAAAGTTCAAGGAATTTCAGAATGAAGTAGAGAATCAACGTGACCGAAAAATAAAGTTCCTACGATCAGATCATGGAGGAGAATATTTAAGTCACGAATTTGGCACACACTTAAGGAAATGTGGAATCGTTTCACAACTCACGCCGCCTGGAACACCTCAGCGTAACGGTGTGTCCGAACGTCGTAATCGCACTCTATTGGATATGGTGCGGTCTATGATGTCTCTTACCGATTTACCGCTATCATTTTGGGGATACGCTCTAGAGACAGCTACATTCACTTTAAATAGGGCACCGTCTAAATCCGTTGAGACGACACCGTATGAATTATGGTTTGGGAAGAAACCTAAGCTGTCGTTTCTAAAAGTTTGGGGATGCGATGCTTATGTCAAGAAGCTTCAACCTGAAAAGCTCGAACCCAAGTTGGAAAAATGCGTCTTCATAGGATACCCTAAGGAAACCGTTGGGTATACCTTCTACTTAAGATCCGAGGGCAAGATCTTTGTTGCCAAGAACGGATGCTTTCTGGAAAAAGAGTTTCTCTCGAAAGAAGTAAGTGGGAGGAAAGTAGAACTCGATGAAGTACTACCTCTCGAACAGGAAAGTGGTGCAGCTCAGGAAAATGTTCCTGTGATGCCTACACCAACTGAAGAGGAAAATAATGATGATGATCAAGGTACTTCGGATCAAGTTGCTACTGAACTTCGTAGGTCCACAAGGACACGTTCCGCACCAGAGTGGTACGGCAACCCTGTCCTGGAAATCATGTTGTTAGACAACGGTGAACCTTCGAACTATGAAGAAGCGATGGCGGGCCCAGATTCCAACAAATGGCTTGAAGCCATGAAATCCGAGATAGAATCCATGTATGAAAACAAAGTATGGACTTTGACAGACTTGCCCGATGATCAGCGAGCGATAGAAAACAAATGGATTTTTAAGAAGAAGACGGACGCGGATGGTAATGTTACCATTTATAAAGCTCGACTTGTCGCTAAGGGTTATCGACAAGTTCAAGGGATTGACTACGACGAGACATTCTCTCCTGTAGCGAAGTTGAAGTCCGTCCGAATCATGTTAACAATTGCCGCATACTATGATTATGAGGTATGGCAGATGGACGTCAAAATGGCATTCCTTAACGGACATCTTAAGGAAGAGCTGTATATGATACAGCCGGAAGGTTTTGTCGATCCTAAGAACGCTAACAAAGTATGCAAGCTCCAGCGATCCATTTATGGACTGGTGCAAGCATCTCGGAGTTGGAACATTCGCTTTGATGAGATGATCAAAGCGTTTGGGTTTATGCAGACTTATGGAGAAGTCTGCGTTTACAAGAAAGTGAGTGGGAGCTCTGTAGCATTTCTCATATTATATGTAGATGACATACTTTTGATGGGAAATGATATAGAACTTCTGGACAGCATTAAGGCCTACTTGAATAAGTGTTTTTCAATGAAGGACCTTGGAGAAGCTGCTTATATATTAGGAATCAAGATCTATAGAGATAGATCGAGACGCGTCATAGGTATTTCACAAAGCACATACCTTGATAAGATTTTGAAGAAGTTCAAATTGGATCAGTCCAAGAAGGGGTTCTTGCCTATGTTACAAGGTGTGAGATTGAGCTCGGCTCAGTCCTCGACCACGGCAAAAGATAAAGAAGAGATGAGTGCCATCCCCTATGCTTCAGCCATATGATCTATTGTGTATGCCATGCTGTGTACCAGACCTGATGTAAACCTTGCCGTAAGTTTGGTAGCAAGATACCAAAGTAATCCCGGCAAGGAACACTAGACAGCGGTCAAGAATATCCTGAAGTACCTGAAAAGGACAGAGGACATGTTTCTCGTTTATGGAGGTGAAGAAGAGCTCGTCGTAAAGGGTTACGTCGACGCTAGCTTCGACACAGATCTGGATGACTCTAAGTCACAAACCGGATACGTTTATATGTTGAATGGTGGAGCAGTAAGCTGGTGCAGCTGCAAGCAGAGTGTCGTGGCGGGATCTACATGTGAAGCGGAATACATGGCAGCCTCGGAGGCAACGCATGAAGCAATTTGGGTGAAGGAGTTCATCACCGACCTAGGAGTCATACCCAATGCGTCGGGGCCGATCAAACTCTTCTGTGACAACACTGGAGCTATTGCCCTAGCCAAGGAGCCCAGATTTCACAAGAAGACCAGGCACATCAAGCGTTTCAACTCCATCCGTGAAAATGTTCAAGATGGAGACATAGATATTTGCAAAGTACATACGGATTTGAATGTCGCAGATCCGTTGACTAAACCTCTCTCGCGAGCAAAACATGATCAACACCAGAACTCTATGGGTGTTCGATTCATCACAATGTAACTAGATTAGTGACTCTAGTGCAAGCGGGAGACTGTTGGAAATATGCCCTAGAGGCAATAATAAAAGTATTATTATATTTCATTGTTCATGATAATTGTCTTTTATTCATGCTATAACTGTATTATCTGGAAATCGTAATACACGTGTGAATACATAGACCACAATATGTCCCTAGTGAGCCTCTAGTTGACTAGCTCGTTGTGATCAACAGATAGTCATGGTTTCCTGGCTATGGACATTGGATGTCGTTGATAACGGGATCACATCATTAGGAGAATGATGTGATGGACAAGACCCAATCCTAAGCATAGCACAAAGATCGTGTAGTTCGTTTGCTAGAGCTTTTCCAATGTCAAGTATCTCTTCCATAGACCATGAGATCGTGTAACTCCCGGATACCGTAGGAGTGCTTTGGGTGTATCAAACGTCACAACGTAACTGGGTGACTATAAAGGTGCACTACAGGTATCTCCGAAAGTGTCTGTTGGGTTGACACGGATCGAGACTGGGATTTGTCACTTCGTATGACAGAGAGGTATCTCTGGGCCCACTCGGTAATGCATCATCATAATGAGCTCAAAGTGACCAAGTGGTTGATCATGGGATCATGCATTACGGTACGAGTATAGTGACTTGCCAGTAACGAGACTGAACAAGGTATTGGGATACCGACGATCGACTCTCGGGCAAGTAACGTACCGATTGACAAAGGGAATTGTATACGGGGTTGTTAAATCCTCGACATCGTGGTTCATCCGATGAAATCATCGAGGAGCATGTGGGAGCGAACATGGGTATCCAGATCCCGCTGTTGGTTATTGCTTGAGAGTCGTCTAGGTCATGTCTGCGTGTCTCCCGAACCCGTAGGGTCTACACACTTAAGGTTCGGTGACGCTAGGGTTGTATGAATATGAGTATGCAGCATACCTAATGTTGTTAGGAGTCCCGGATGAGATCCCGGATGTCACGAGGAGTTTCGGAATGGTCCAGAGGTAAAGAATTATATATAGGAAGTGGTATTTCGGCCATCGGGAAAGTTTCGGGGTCACCGGGTAATGTAACGGGACCACCGGAAGGGTCCCGGGGGTCCACCGGGTGGGGCCACCCATCCGGGAGGGCCCCATGGGCTGAAGTGGGAGGGGAACCAGCCCCTATTGGGCTGGTGCGCCCCCCTAGGCCCACCCCCTGCGCCTAGGGTTGAAACCCTAGGGTGGGGGGGGGGGGCGCACCACATGCCTTGGGGGGCAAGTTCCCCCCCTGGCCGCCGCCCCCTTGGGAGATTGGATCTCCCAGGGCCGGTGCCCCCCCTTGGGGGCCTATATAAAGGAGGGCAGGGGGGAGGGCAGCTGCAACCCCTGTGCTTTGGCGCCTCCCTCCCCCTGCTACACCTCATCCTCCTCCCATATTCGCTTGGCGAAGCCCTGCTGGAGTTCTGCTGCATCCACCACCACGCCGTCGTGCTGCTGGATCATCATCAACCTCTCCTTCCCCCTTGATGGATCAAGAAGGAGGAGACGTCTCCCGTCCCGTACGTGTGTTGAACGCGGAGGTCCTGTCCGTTCAGCACTTGGACATCGGTGATCTGAATCACGTCGAGTATGACTCCATCATCACCATCCCCTTGAATGCTTCTGCACTCGATCTACAAGTGGTATGTAGATGCAAACTCACTCCCTTGACTCGTTGCTTAGATGAACTCATAGATGGATCTTGGTGAAACCGTAGGAAATTTTTTAATTTTCTGCAACGTCCCCAACACACGCGTGCCGCCTCTTCGGACATGCCACCACACCACCCCGCATGTATGAGGGCCCGGTGCGACGCTACGGTGGCATT
>NC_041391.1:720700139-720723481 GCF_002162155.2 Triticum dicoccoides | reverse complement strand
GATCAGCCCGCACCGCCGCTGTACTCGCCCGTCCCGGCCTCCCTCGACACATCCCCGCGCGGCCGGCCCTCCCTCCCCCGACCTCCGTCCTCGCCCCGACCTCCATCGACCCCGCCCTGACGGCCACTTCGTCCGTGCCTGCCACTCCGTCGCCTGCTCTGGCCCGTCGTCTGTGCCAGCCCCTCCCCCTGAGCCGGCCCTCCCCCATGGTGAGCTCCCTCCCTCCCTCTCTGTAGATTTTTTTTGATAATTTTGTTGTTGTTCATAGTTATGTAACTAGATGGATGGATGCATAGTTAGTTGATAGATGATTTGATGATAGTTACAAATGTGAGAAATGCAAGAAAAGCAATTTTTTTAACAAGGGTCATGACGTTAGATGATAGATTTTTTGATGATAGTTGCAAATGTATGATGATTGTTACATGATAGAAGATGATGTTGATGATAGATAATGATTTTTTTTGCGG
Source organism: Triticum dicoccoides (assembly GCF_002162155.2). Taxonomy (NCBI): domain Eukaryota; kingdom Viridiplantae; phylum Streptophyta; class Magnoliopsida; order Poales; family Poaceae; genus Triticum; species Triticum dicoccoides. The sequence continues at coordinate 720,723,011 of NC_041391.1, read as the reverse complement.
AAGAGATGATATAGGATGCTGATTTTTATGATTCGATGATTGTTAGATGATGATGATGAATATATTGTGATGTACTTAATTATTGTCACGGTGCAGGTTCTGTGGTGTTCCATCTCGGTGGAGTGATCGTCGTAGGAGCTGTTGGTCCCCGGTTGTCCCTCCGGTGTTCGACTACTTCCTCTACAGCCGAGGGTGAGCGACGAATGATGTGACTAGATTTCATTCTCAAGTCAACTGACATAACCTAGGCGTCTCCCGTCCGAAAGGGTTGCATGGATAAATATGCATTCAATTGCATATTTATCACCGCAGCTCTTTCGGATTGTCTAGCATTTTCCACGGACAGCCCGAGGATGCGTAGATTGGGTATGTTCTCCACGTTCTACCCCGTTCCGAGACAGGATTTTGGCGGCGCCTCCCCATTGTTCTCCGTAGCACATTCTCTCGGCTATTTTCCGAGACATGTATCTGGAGAACAACGGGGAGGTGCTGCCGAAATTTTGTCTCAGAACGGGGTAGAATGGAGAAGATACTCAATCTACACATCCTCGGGTGGGATTAGGACCCATCTTTACCTATTAGAGATGTAGGTGGATTAAATGCGGTAGAAACTGAAAATTTGATGCCATTAATTTAAGTGAATCCTTAATTATGTTGTGTGGGTTGCAAAAAAGCAGAGGATGGTAGATAATCAGTGGATATACAGTGGTTTTATCCGTCGGAATCGAGTAACATCAGAGTGGATCGCGAAAACTGATGTGTATTTGAAGGAGATATTCCTGTTGGGGAACGTTGCAGAAAATTAAAATTTTTCCTACGGTTTCACCAAGATCCATCTATGAGTTCATCTAAGCAACGAGTCTAGGGAGAGAGTTTGCATCTACATACCACTTGTAGATCGCGTGCGGAAGCTTGCAAGGTGATGATGTAGTCGTACTCGACGTGATCCAAATCACCGATGACCAGCGCCGAACGGACGGCACCTCCGCGTTCAACACACGTACGGGACGGGAGACGTCTCCTCCTTCTTGATCCAGCAAGGGGGAAGGAGAGGTTGATGAAGATCCAGCAGCACGACGGCGTGGTGGTGGATGCAGGGCGTCACAGCAGCAGGGCTTCGCCGAGACTACGAGGGAGAGACGTAACGGGGGGAGGTGGAGGCGCCAGGGGCTGGTGTGTTCTCCTCCTCTCCCCCCCACTATATATAGGGGTGCCAAGGGGGGGCGCCGGCCCTAGTAGATGAGATCTACTAGGGGGGGCGGCGGCCTAGGGGAGGTTTCCCTCCCTCCCAAGGCACCTAGGGGTGCCTTCCACCACTAGGACTCCTCCTAGGGGGAAACCCTAGGCGCATGGGCCTATAGGGGCTGGTGCCCTTGGCCCATGATGGCCAAGGCGCACCCCCTACAGCCCATGTGGCCCCCCGGGACAGGTGGCCCCACCCGGTGGGCCCCCGGGACCCTTCCGGTGGTCCCGGTACAATACCGATAACCCCGAAACTTGTCCCGATGCCCGAAACAGCACTTCCTATATATAATTCTTTACCTCCGGACCATTCCGGAACTCCTCGTGACGTCCGGGATCTCATCCGGGACTCCGAACAACATTCGGGTTTCTGCATATACAAATCTTCATAACCCTAGCGTCACCGAACCTTAAGTGTGTAGACCCTACGGGTTCGGGAGACATGCAGACATGACCGAGACGCTCTTAGTAAATAACCATCAGCGGGATCTGGATACCCATGATGGCTCCCACATGCTCCTCGATGTTGTCATCGGATGAACCACGATGTCGAGGATTCGATCAAACCCTGTATGCAATTCCCTTTGTCAATCGGTACGTTACTTGCCCGAGACTCGATCGTCGGTATCCCAATACCTTGTTCAGTCTCGTTGCCGGCAAGTCACTTTACTCGTACCGTAATGCATGATCCCGTGTCCAACACCTTGGTCACATTGAGCTCAATATGATGATGCATTACCGAGTGGGCCCAGAGATACCTCTCCGTCATACGGAGTGACAAATCCCAGTCTCGATCCGTGTCAACCCAACAGCTACTTTCGGAGATACCTGTAATGCACCTTTATAGTCACCCAGTTACGTTGTGACGTTTGATACACCCAAGGCACTCTTACGGTATCCGGGAGTTACACGATCTCATGGTCGAAGGAAGAGATACTTGACACTTGCAAAGCTCTAGCAAAACGAACTACACGATCTTTTATGCTATGCTTAGGATTGGGTCTTGTCCATCACATCATTCTCCTAATGATGTGATCCCGTTATCAACGACATCCAATGTCCATAGTCAGGAAACCATGACTATCTGTTGATCACAACGAGCTGGTCAACTAGAGGCTTACCAGGGACATAGTGTGGTCTAAGTATTCACACGTGTATTACGATTTCCGGATAATACAGTTATAGCATGAATAAAAGACAATTATCATGAACAATGAAATATAATAATACTTTTATTATTGCCTCTAGGGCATATTTCCAACAGTCTCCCACTTGCACTAGAGTCACCAATCTAGTTATATTATGATGAATCGAACACCCATAGAGTTCTGGTGTTGATCATGTTTTGCACGCGAGAGAGGTTTAGTCAGCGGATCTGCGACATTCAGATCCGTGTGCACTTTGCAAATCTCTATGTCTCCATCTTGAACATTTTCACGGATGGAGTTGAAACGACGCTTGATGTGCCTGGTCTTCTTGTGAAACCTGGGCTCCTTTGCGAGGGCAATTGCTCCAGTGTTGTCACAGAAGAGTTTGATCGGCCCCGACGCATTGGGTATGACTCCTAGGTCGGTGATGAACTCCTTCACCCAAATCGCTTCATGTGCTGCCTCCGAGGCTGCCATGTACTCCGCTTCACACGTAGATCCCGCCACGACGCTCTGCTTGCAGCTGCACCAGCTTACTGCTCCACCATTCAACATATACACGTATCCGGTTTGTGACTTAGAGTCATCCAGATCTGAGTCGAAGCTAGCGTCGACGTAACCCTTTACGACGAGCTCTTCGTCTCCTCCATAAACGAGAAACATGTCCTTTGTCCTTTTCAGGTACTTCAGGATATTCTTGACCGCTGTCCAGTGTTCCTTGCCATGATTACTTTGGTATCTTGCTACCAAACTTACGGCAAGGTTTATATCGGGTCTGGTACACAGCATGGCATACATAATAGATCCCATGGCTGAAGCATAGGGGATGACACTCATCTCTTCTTTATCTTTTGCCGTGGTCGGTGACTGAGCTGAGCTCAGTCTCATACCTTGTAACATAGGCAAGAACCCCTTCTTGGACTGATCCATTCTGAATCTCTTCAAAATCTTATCAAGGTATGTGCTTTGTGAAAGACCTATGAGGCGTCTCGATCTATCTCTATAGATCTTGATGCCTAATATATAAGCAGCTTCTCCAAGGTCCTTCATTGAAAAACACTTATTCAAGTAGGCCTTAATGCTGCCCAGAAATTCTATATTATTTCCCATCAGGAGTATGTCATCTACATATAATATGAGAAATGCTACAGAGCTCCCACTCACTTTCTTGTAAACGCAGGCTTCTCCATAAGTCTGCATAAACCCAAACGCTTTGATCATCTCATCAAACCGAATGTTCCAACTCCGACATGCTTGCACCAGTCCATAAATGGATCGCTGGAGCTTGCATACTTTGTTAGCGTTCTGAGGATCGACAAAACCTTCCGGCTGCATCATATACAGTTCTTCCTTAAGATGCCCGTTAAGGAATGCTGTTTTGACGTCCATCTGCCATATCTCATAATCATAGTATGCGGCAATTGCTAACATGATTCGGACGGACTTTAGCTTCGCTACGGGAGAGAATGTCTCGTCGTAGTCAATCCCTTGAACCTGTCGATAACCCTTAGCGACAAGTCGAGCTTTATAGATGGTAACATTACCATCCGCGTCCGTCTTCTTCTTAAAGATCCTTTGTTTTCTATCGCTCGCCGATCATCGGGCAAGTCTGTCAAAGTCCATACTTTGTTTTCATACATGGATTCTATCTCGGATTTCATGGCTTCAAGCCATTTGTTGGAATCTGGGCCCGCCATCGCTTCTTCATAGTTCGAAGGTTCACCGTTGTCTAACAACATGATTTCCAGGACAGGGTTGCCGTACCACTCTGGTGCGGAACGTGTCCTTGTGGACCTACGAAGTTCAGTAGCAAGTTGATCCGAAGTACCTTGATCATCATCATTATTTTCCTCTTCAGTTGGTGTAGGCATCACAGGAACATTTTCCTGAGCTGCACCACTTTCCTGTTCGAGAGGTAGTACTTCATCGAGTTCTACTTTCCTCCCACTTACTTCTTTCGAGAGAAACTCTTTTTCCAGAAAGCATCCGTTCTTGGTAACAAAGATCTTGCCTTCGGATCTTAAGTAGAAGGTATACCCTACAGTTTCCTTAGGGTATCCTATGAATACGCATTTTTCCGACTTGGGTTCGAGCTTTTCAGGTTGAAGTTTCTTGACATAAGCTTCGCATCCCCAAACTTTTAGAAACGACAGCTTAGGTTTCTTTCCAAACCATAATTCATACAGTGTCGTCTCAACGAATTTAGACGGTGCCCTATTTAAAGTGAATGTAGCTGTCTCTAGAGCGTATCCCCAAAACGATAGCGGTAAATCGGTAAGAGACATCATAGACCGCACCATATCCAATAGAGTGCGATTACGACGTTCGGACACACCGTTACGCTGAGGTGTTCCAGGCGGCGTGAGTTGTGAAACGATTCCACATTTCCTTAAGTGTGTGCCAAATTCGTGACTTAAATATTCTCCTCCATGATCTGATCGTAGGAACTTTATTTTTCGGTCACGTTGATTCTCTACTTCATTCTGAAATTCCTTGAACTTTTCAAAGGTCTCAGATTTGTGTTTCATTAAGTAGACATACCCATATCTACTCAAGTCATCAGTGAGAGTGAGAACATAACGATATCCTCCGCGAGCCTCAACGCTCATTGGACCGCACACATCGGTATGTATGATTTCCAACAAGTTGGTTGCTCGCTCCATTGTTCCGGAGAACGGAGTCTTGGTCATTTTGCCCAAGAGGCATGGTTCGCACGTGTCAAACGATTCATAATCAAGAGACTCTAAAAGTCCATCGGCATGGAGCTTCTTCATGCGCTTGACACCAATGTGACCAAGGCGGTAGTGCCACAAGTATGTGGGACTATCGTTATCAACTTTAAATCTTTTGGCATCTACACTATGAACATGTGTAATATTACGCTCGAGATTCATTAAGAATAAACCATTGACCATCGGAGCATGACCATAAAACATATCTCTCATATAAATCGAACAACCATTATTCTTAGACTTAAATGAGTAGCCATCTCGTATTAAACGAGATCCTGATACAATGTTCATGCTCAAACTTGGCACTAAATAACAATTATTAAGGTTCAAAACTAATCCCGTAGGTAAATGTAGAGGCAGCATGCCGACGGCGATCACATCGACTCTGGAACCATTCCCGACGCGCATCGTCACCTCGTCCTTTGCCAGTCTCCGTTTATTCCGCAGCTCCTGCTGTGAGTTACAAATATGAGCAACGGCACCGGTATCAAATACCCAGGAGTTACTACGATTACTGGTAAGGTACACATCAATCACATGTATATCAAATATACCTTTGGTGTTGCCGGCCTTCTTATCCGCTAAGTATTTGGGGCAGTTCCGCTTCCAGTGACCCTTCCCCTTGCAATAAAAGCACTCAGTCTCAGGCTTGGGTCCATTCTTTGACTTCTTCCCGGTAACTGGCTTACCAGGCGCGGCAACATCTTTGCCGTCCTTCTTGAAGTTCTTCTTACCCTTGCCCTTCTTGAACTTAGTGGTCTTGTTGACCATCAACACTTGATGTTCTTTCTTGATTTCAGCCTCTGCTGACTTCAGCATCGAGAACACTTCAGGAATGGTCTTTTCCATTCCCTGCATGTTGTAGTTCATCACAAAGCTCTTGTAGCTTGGTGGGAGCGACTGGAGGATTCTGTCAATGACCGCCTCATCTGGGAGGTTAATGTTCAGCTGGGTCATACGGTTGTGCAACCCAGACATCTTCAGGATGTGCTCACTGACAGAACTGTTTTCCTCCATCTTACAACTGTAGAACTTGTCGGAGACATCATATCTCTCGACCCGGGCATGAGCTTGAAAAACTAGTTTCAGCTCTTCGAACATCTCATATGCTCCGTGATGCTCAAAACGCTTTTGGAGCCCCGGTTCTAAGCTGTAAAGCATGCCGCACTGAACGAGGGAGTAATCATCAGCGTGAGACTGCCAAACATTCATAATGTCTTGGTTCTCTGGGACGGGAGCGTCACCTAGCGGTCCTTCTAGGACATATTGTTTCCTGGCAGCTATGAGGATGATCCTCAGGTTCCGGACCCAGTCCGTATAGTTGCTGCCATCATCTTTCAGCTTGGTTTTCTCTAGGAACGCGTTGAAGTTCATGTTGACATTAGCGTTGGCCATTGATCTACAAGACATATTTGCAAAGGTTTTAGACTAAGTTCATGATAATAAAGTTCTAATCAAATTATGAACTCCCACTTAGATTAGACATCCCTTTAGTCATCTAAGTGTTACACGATCCGAGTCGACTAGGCCGTGTCCGATCATCACGTGAGACGGACTAGTCATCGTCGGTGAACATTCTCATGTTGATCGTATCTTCCATACGACTCGTGTTCGACCTTTCGGTCTCCGTGTTCCGAGGTCATGTCTGCACATGCTAGGCTCGTCAAGTTAACCCTAAGTGTTTTCGCTGTGTAAAACTGTCTTACACCCGTTGTATGTGAACGTAAGAATCCATCACACCCGATCATCACGTGGTGCTTAGAAACGACGAACTGTAGCAACGGTGCACAGTTAGGGGAGAACACTTCTTGAAATTTTTATAAGGGATCATCTTATTTACTACCGTCGTCCTAAGTAAACAAGATGCATAATACATAATAAACATCACATGCAATTATATAGTTGTGACATGATATGGCCAATATCATATAGCTCCATTGATCTTCATCTTCGGGGCTCCATGATCATCTTGTCACCGGCTTGACACCATGATCTCCATCATCATGATCTCCATCATCGTGTCTTCATGAAGTTGTCACGCCAAGGACTACTTCTACTTCTATGAGTAACGTTTAGCAATAAAGTAAAGTAGTTTACATGACGTTATTCAATGACACGCAGGTCATACAAAAAATAATGACAACTCCTATGGCTCCTGCCGGTTGTCATACTCATCGACATGCAAGTCGTGAATCCTATTACAAAGAACATGATCTCATACATCACAATTCATCATTCATCACAACTTCTGGCCATATCACATCACATGATCAATCGCTGCAAAAACAAGTTAGACGTCCTCTAATTGTTGTTGCATCTTTTACGTGGCTGCAATTGGGTTCTAGCAAGAACGTTTTCTTACCTACGAATCACCACAACGTGATTTTGTCAACTTCTATTTACCCTTCATAAGGGCCCTGTTCATCGATTCCGCTCCAACTAAGGTGGGAGAGACAGACACCCGCCAGCCACCTTATGCAACTAGTGCATGTCAATCGGTGGAACCGGTCTCACGTAAGTGTACGTGTAAGGTTGGTCCGGGCCGCTTCATCCCACAATACCGTTGAGCAAGAAAAGACTAGTAGATGCAAGTAAGATGACAAAATCCACGCCCACAACAAAATTGTGTTCTACTCGTGCAAAGAGAACTACGCATAGACCTAGCTCTGATACCACTGTTGGGGAACGTTGCAGAAAATTAAAATTTTTCCTACGGTTTCACCAAGATCCATCTATGAGTTCATCTAAGCAACGAGTCTAGGGAGAGAGTTTGCATCTACATACCACTTGTAGATCGCGTGCGGAAGCTTGCAAGGTGATGATGTAGTCGTACTCGACGTGATCCAAATCACTGATGACCAGCGCCGAACGGACGGCACCTCCGCGTTCAACACACGTACGGGACGGGAGACGTCTCCTCCTTCTTGATCCAGCAAGGGGGAAGGAGAGGTTGATGAAGATTCAGCAGCACGACGGCGTGGTGGTGGATGCAGGGCGTCACAGCAGCAGGGCTTCGCCGAGACTACGAGGGAGAGACGTAACGGGGGGAGGTGGAGGCGCCAGGGGCTGGTGTGTTCTCCTACTCTCCCCCCCCACTATATATAGGGGTGCCAAGGGGGGGGCGCCGGCCCTAGTAGATGAGATCTACTAGGGGGGGCGGCGGCCTAGGGGAGGTTTCCCTCCCCCCCAAGGCACCTAGGGGTGCCTTCCACCACTAGGACTCCTCCTAGGGGGAAACCCTAGGCGCATGGGCCTATAGGGGCTGGTGCCCTTGGCCCATGATGGCCAAGGCGCACCCCCTACAGCCCATGTGGCCCCCCGGGACAGGTGGCCCCACCCGGTGGGCCCCCGGGACCCTTCCGGTGGTCCCGGTACAATACCGATAACCCCGAAACTTGTCCCGATGCCCGAAACAGCACTTCCTTTATATAATTCTTTACCTCCGGACCATTCCGGAACTCCTCATGACGTCCGGGATCTCATCCGGGACTCCGAACAACATTCGGGTTTCTGCATATACAAATCTTCATAACCCTAGCGTCACCGAACCTTAAGTGTGTAGACCCTACGGGTTCGGGAGACATGCAGACATGACCGAGACACTCTTAGTCAATAACCATCAGCGGGATCTGGATACCCATGATGGCTCCCACATGCTCCTCGATGTTGTCATCGGATGAACCACGATGTCGAGGATTCGATCAAACCCTGTATGCAATTCCCTTTGTCAATCGGTACGTTACTTGCCCGAGACTCGATCGTCGGTATCCCAATACCTTGTTCAGTCTCGTTGCCGGCAAGTCACTTTACTCGTACCGTAATGCATGATCCCGTGTCCAACACCTTGGTCACATTGAGCTCAATATGATGATGCATTACCGAGTGGGCCCAAAGATACCTCTCCGTCATACGGAGTGACAAATCCCAGTCTCGATCCGTGTCAACCCAACAGCTACTTTCGGAGATACCTGTAATGCACCTTTATAGTCACCCAGTTACGTTGTGATGTTTGATACACCCAAGGCACTCTTACGGTATCCGGGAGTTACACGATCTCATGGTCGAAGGAAGAGATACTTGACACTTGCAAAGCTCTAGCAAAACGAACTACACGATCTTTTATGCTATGCTTAGGATTGGGTCTTGTCCATCACATCATTCTCCTAATGATGTGATCCCGTTATCAACGACATCCAATGTCCATAGTCAGGAAACCATGACTATCTGTTGATCACAACGAGCTGGTCAACTAGAGGCTTACCAGGGACATAGTGTGGTCTAAGTATTCACACGTGTATTACGATTTCCGGATAATACAGTTATAGCATGAATAAAAGACAATTATCATGAACAATGAAATATAATAATACTTTTATTATTGCCTCTAGGGCATATTTCCAACAATTCCGTCGTCCAATGAGAATTATCCCAACATGCCCCTGTGCGAGATGTGCCAGACGTCACCGTAGAAATCATACGGACATGAGTGAGCACCTTCGCATGCACGGATATATGCCAAACTTTGACATGCCGCCGATAAACATAGCTGAGCAGGATCGTGGTAGAGAGGAGGTGATGCGACAACGCATCGATGGATATGAGGACGACGGGGTCAGGGACATTGTCGGTGTCAAAATCGGCGGATCTCGGGTAGGGGGTCCCGAACTGTGCGTCTAGGCGGATGGTAACAGGAGACAAGGGACACGATGTTTTTACCCAGGTTCGGGCCCTCTCGATGGAGGTAAAAACCTACTCCTGCTTGATTGATATTGATGATATGGGTAGTACAAGAGTGGATCTACCACGAGATCAAGGAGGCTAAACCCTAGAAGCTAGCCTATGGTATGATTGTTGTAATGGTTGTTGTGTCCTACGGACTAAAACCCTCCGGTTTATATAGACACTGGAAAGGGCTAGGGTTACAAAGAGTCGGTTACAATGGTAGGAGATCTTCATATCCGTATCACCAAGCTTGCCTTCCACGCCAAGGAAAGTCCCATCCGGACATCGGACGGAGTCTTCAATCTTGTATCTTCGTAGTCTTGGAGTCCGGCGGACGATGATAGTCTGACTGTCCAAACACCCCCTAGTCCAGGACTCCCTCAGTAGCCCCCGAACCAGGCTTCAATGACGGTAAGTCCAGCGCGCATGTAGTCTTCGGCGTTGCAAGGCGGGTTCTCCCTCAAGTTCCATGTACCTGCCGAACAGTGTCCGGCCTCCGCATCAATGTTGCACTCCTTGGCTTCCACGCCCAATAATGGCCATCTTCCACGCGTCGCACGAATGCGAAAAGCCAGGGTATCTTTTATGTTTTACCCCCTAGCTGTGCAAATAATCTGCCTATAAGAGAGGCAAGAATCCAAATCCAAATCACACCATCCTCCTTCCGCGAGTACTTGATGGGAAGGTTACTGGCCCATTCCGGGTTGACCATGATTGGAGTCATGGCAACATGCATTATGCGGGGGGTGCAGCCATTATAGTACAGGGGCCACCCCATGTGGGATTTCAACGGGGAGGACGATGCCACCCGTCATGGCCGCAAAGGACCGGGTTCGGCCGAGGACCTGGCGAAGATCCTGTCTGGCCTGTACAAGGGGGAGAAGGAGGACTTCCTCCAGACGAACCCGTTGAATGAGTTCTCCATGAATAACCCTCGGCGCTGGGTAAGTGAACACTTTACGTGCCCGACCCATGCTTTCAAAGTGCTAAGTTTCTTATATTATGTTTTTCGACGCAGGAGCTGCGTCGGGCTGTGGAGGACATGATAAGTCCAGCCCCGCAACCCGAGGATCCAGAGAGATCCCAGGATCCGGCCTCTGAAGAGGATCCGGACATAAAGGTGGAGCTAATCGACGGGGTGTTCCACCAGCTCAGCATGGATAATGCTTTAGTCGCCATTTCGGCTGACTACCCCGGACTATATCCGGCTTCCCAGGTGATTGTGACCGAAGTCCCGACACTATTATTTCCTCCTTGCTCATTTCGGACCTTCGTATACGATGATGTTTTGCAGGAAGCGCCTTCAAGGCGGGAAGACGAGCCTGCGGCAGCTGACCAACAAAGGCCAGTCCGGACCAGTAGGCGGAAGAGGAGCGCGACGCGGATTGAAACGTCGCCGCAAAGGTATAGCTCACAGTTCATTATTTGGAGCAACGTTCCTAGGAATCGTTTGAGTGCTCATGACTTTTGTAGGAGAAAAAGCGCCCGCCGGACTGCGGGCGTAGAGGTTGCCAATCCAACCTCTACCAGCCAGGCTCCAGCACCTGTTCTGGAGGGGGAGGCGAGCGCAAGGCGCGAGCCGGACACTCCTCCAACGGAGGATGCCGACAGACTTTCCGCCACCAAGTCTGAGGTAGAGAGTGCCATGAACCACAGGCGCCGCCGGACAGTATTTCGTGACGCGTGCTTCTCCCCTGAGGTGTTGAATGCCTTTAACGCGGGGGACGCGCACCTCCGTGCTGCTCAAGATGGTTTTACCAGAGCCATGGAGCAGTACGTAAAAGACATACGGGTAAGAGAATTTTGATAGTTGTATATGCCAGTAGCCCCCGAGACTTAAAGTAGTTATATTAACTTATTTAAGGATCATTTGAAACGCAGGGTCTTACGGAGAAGAATACCCATCTGGCTCAGGAGCTGGAAGAGTGCAAGGCCAAACTCGAGGCCGCACTTGCTGCCGCAAGAGGAAACACAGAGGCCCCTTCTGGTAATACATTATTTTTTAAAAATATAAGAGGTGTGCGGCATGCGCGCAAGTCTAATAGTGACATTGCAGGTGCTGCCGGACAAGATCCGGACAGGAAAGAACTACTGCGCCAGCTGAAGGCCGGCGAGAGGGTGCTGAATAAAGTGCACCAGGAAAGGAACAAGCTCCAGGATGCCCACGCCCAGCTCGGAGAAGAGCTGAAAGGTGTTCGGGCCGAGCTGTCCGGCTCCGTTAAGGAGAATCAGCGGCTTCGTCGCGGCATCTATAGTAAGTGCTTGAGCGAACTCCTTTGAAAAGAAGAGTTCGGCGAGGAAGTCAATTGACAAAATATGTCTGTAGGTATACTCACAGGTCGCCCTGCAGAGGAGATGCCCGTATCGACGGGTGATCAACTTCCTGAACTGTTGTAGCTGCTCGAAGGAGTTCGGCAGGCAATGAGCGGCGTCGTCCAGGCTTTATGGCCGGCCCTCTCCCTACCCGAGGGCCTTGGGGAGCTTGCGGAGAAGCTTTAGGGAGTGCGGCAGCGCTTCCGTTTATGGAAGATATCGGCCTGCCGCCAAGGTGCCAGGGAGGCCTGGGCCATGGTGAAGACGCGGTACAAGAAGGCGGATCCCAACCACATGGCCGAGGTCGGACCTGTGGGGCCTGATGGGAAGGAGATCCCTATGAGTTTAGTATACGACCAAGTAGAGTTGGCCGCTAAATTTTCCCAACGGGACTGTAAATTAGACAGCCTGTTAGATGGGATTGAAGAGGAATACAGCCAGTCCATTTGACAATGTATTTTAAAATGACATGTAAAATGCCTTCTAGCCGGATTGTAGATCGTTTGTCTTTGCCGACCTTTTCGCTTCGACCTCGGGACCCTAGAGTCCGGAGTGTGTCCGAATACCTTCTCGGTTAAGAAACAACCGGGGCATGCATGGAGACCATGCGTAGGGGTCATTAGTGCTTTATCAGACAAGTGCCCAACTAGTTATGTTATATTACATGGTTAGTAAGAAACATCTTCCAGGGAGAATAGTTCCGTTAAGGGTTCCTTTCCCTGGGAGGCATGCCCTAAAGTGCATGTCCGGTCTGCGAAAAGAGCAGAAAAACATCTAGGGGCAGATAAATAAGTAGGTAAAAAAATCATCTTTCAAGTCATCGACCGAATATTCCCTTAAGAATGCTAGCTTTCGGCTTCACCCAGTCTGAGGTACACATCCGGCTGACCCGGCAGTAACAATCGCAGAGGTGCTCCCTTTACCTCCTAGCCGAACAATCGGGAACGTAGGGGTAAGCACAGGAGCCAGGCAACCCAGCTTGGCCAAAACTTAAGTCATATCGATGCATATAATGGTGAATAAAAGGTACATGCGGAAGCTTGACACATGTGCTGGGCATGGGGCCCTTATAATTAAGCTTCTGGTAAATAAGCCCCCAGGTATAATGAGTGCGGATGGCACATCAAGTGTGTGCGAACAATGCGCAAGTAGGCCTTTAAGGGCTTGTTAGGAAAAAGGGTTGAGAGAAGAAAGAGAAAGAAGAGACAGCTGAAGTTTAAAAATTTGGACGGGGGAAGGGGACGAACTCTTAGTCCGGCGCTAGGCATAGAATCTTCGGAGGCGGGCTGCGTTCCATGGGTTCGGCTCGAGTCGGTTGTCCGACGCATTTCGTAAACGGTACGCTCCGCCGGTCAGGACTTGATCGATAATGAAAGGGCCCTCCCATTTGGGCTTGAGTTTGTCCTTTTTCTTGTCCGGCAGGCGTAGAACTAGTTCGCCAACATTGTAAGTCTTTGCCCGTACTTCTCTACTTTGATATCTTCGAGCCTGCTGCTGATAGAATGCAGAACGAGCCTTGGCGACGTCGCGTTCTTCCTCCAATGTGTCCAAGATGTCCTGCCGATCCAGCTCGGCTTCTCTTTCTTCGTACATGCGCACTTGAGGTGAGTCATGAATGATGTCACAGGGCAGAACTGCCTTTGCGCCGTATACCATAAAGAATGGTGTGAATCCGGTAGTACGGTTGGGCGTTGTCCACAGCCCCCAGAGTACGGAGTCGAGATCCTCTACCCAGTGCGTGTCAGATTTCGTAAGTGACCGCACTAGTCTGGGTTTAATGCCGCTCATTACTAGACCATTCGCTCGTTCCACTTGACCGTTGGTTTGAGGATGATAGACTGAATAATCGAGCTTAATGCCCATATAATTGCACCATGATTTAACCTCGTCGACCGTGAAGTTTGTGCCGTTATCAGTGATGATGCTGTGGGGGACACCATAACGGTGTACTACCCCGGATATGAAGTCTATCACTGGTCCGGACTCTGCCGTTTTAACTGGCTTGGCCTCTATCCATTTGGTGAATTTATCCACCATGACCAATAGGTACCTTTGCTTGTGGGTTCCCCCTTTAAGGGGTCCAACCATGTCAAGCCCCCAGACCGCGAACGGCCAGGTAATGGGTATAGTTTTGAGGGCGGTGGGTGGCATATGGCTCTGATTAGAAAAGAGTTGACAACCGACGCATCTTCGGACTAAGTCCTGAGCATCTGCCCGGGCCGTCGGCCAATAAAATCCTGTACGGAATGCCTTTCCTACAAGGGCCCGAGCTGCTGCGTGGTGTCCGCCTAGTCCGGCATGAATTTCAGCCAGAAGGTTTCGCCCTTCCTCTTTGGAGATACACCTTTGAAGGACTCCGGTTGTGCTTTTCTTATAGAGTTCTCCCTCATGGACCTTGTAGGCATTAGATCACTGGACTATGCAGCGGGCCTCATTTTGGTCTTCGGGAAGTTCCTGCCTAAGCAAGTAGGCTAGGAATGGCTCTATCCACGGGGCGATTACTGCCATTATGTCGTGGGCTGAAGGTGTTATTTCATCGGCTGAATCGCCAGTTATGTCAGATTGCTCTGTGTTGGTTGGTGCGGCTGCTTCCGGTTTGTTATTTCCGGACTCCTTTTCCCATAGTACGGATGGCTTAAACAGCCGTTCCAGGAAGATGTTTGGAGGGACAGCGTCACGTTTTGCGCCGATGCGTGCCAATACATCGGCCGCTTGGTTATTATCCCTGGCTACGTGGTGGAATTCCAGTCCGTCAAACCGAGCTGACATTTTTAGGACAGCGTTACGATATGCTGCCATTTTCGGATCCTTGGCATCAAAGTCTCCATTTATTTGAGATATTGCAAGGTTTGAATCCCCGCGCACCTCTAGGCGTTGAATGCCCATGGAGATTGCCATCCGGAGGCCATGTAAAAGGGCCTCATATTCGGCTGCGTTGTTGGAGTCCGTGTACATTATCTGAAGTACGTATTGGACTGTGTCCCCGGTTGGGGACGTCAATACGACGCCAGCCCCAATCCGGCCAACATTTTAGAGCCGTCGAAGTGCATAATCCAATTGGAGTATGCGCCGTACTCTTAAGGGAGTTCGGCTTCGGTCCATTCAGCGATGAAGTCAGCCAAAACTTGTGATTTTATAGCTCGCCGAGGTTTGTAAGTTATATCGAATGGTAAGAGCTCAATGGCCCATTTTGCAATCCTGCCCGTCGCGTCGCGATTGTTTATAATGTCGTTGAGGGGTACTTCGGAGGCCACTGTTATCGAACACTCTTGAAAGTAGTGTCAGAGCTTCCGGGATGCCATGAACACCGCATACACTATCTTTTGATGGTGCGGGTAACGGGACTTGCAGGGGGTTAACACAGTGGATACGTAGTACACTGGTTTTTGAAGAGGGAATTTATGCCCTTCTGTCTCTCGTTCGACGACGAGTACCGCGCTTACAACTTGATGTGTTGCCGCGATGTATAACAACATTGGTTCGCCCAGGTTGGGTGCAACCAGGACCGGATTTGTTGCCAATATGGCTTTTATTTCTTCGAGTCCGGCAGTGGCAGCATCCGTCCACTCGAAGTGTTCGGTGCGCCTAAGGATGCGATAGAGGGGCAGTGCCTTTTGTCCTAGACGGGAGATAAAGCGGCTTAGAGCTGCCACGCATCTAGTCAATTTTTGTATTTGTTTGAGGTCCTTTGGGATATCCAGCTGTGACAGAGCTCGGATCTTGGCTGGGTTCACTTCGATTCCTCTGCCGGATACAATGAAGCCCAGGAGCTTTCCGGCTGGTACGCCGAAAACGCATTTTTCCGGATTCAGCTTGATGTCATATGCTCTGAGGTTTTCGAATGTGAGCCTCAAGTCGTCTACTAGAGTTTCGACGTGTTTGGTTTTGACGACTACGTCGTCTACGTATACCTCTACTGTTTTGCCGATCTGGGTGGCCAGACATGTTTGAATCATGCGCTGATATGTTGCATCGGTGTTTTTAAGTCCGAAGGGCATCGTGTTGAAGCAGAATGGTCCGTATGGAGTGATGAATGCCATTGCGGCTTGGTCCGCTTCTGCCATCTTGATTTGATGGTAGCCGGAGTATGCGTCGAGGAAGCACAATGAATCGTGTCCTGCGGTAGCATCGATTATCTGGTCGATGCGAGGGAGGGGGAAGGGATCCTTTGGGCAAGCCTTGTTGAGGTCTTTAAAATCGACACATAGGCGCCAGGATTTGTCCTTCTTTGGTACCATTACCAGGTTTGCTAGCCAATCCGGATGTTTGATATCTCTGATGAATCCGGCTTCCAATAGTTTGGCTAGCTCTTCTCCCATTGCCTGTCTTTTGGCTTCGGAAAATCGTCGAAGAGCCTGTTTGACTGGCTTGAATCCTTTTAGGATATTTAGGCTGTGTTCTGCCAATCTGCGTGGGATTCCGGGCATATCCGAAGGGTGCCAGGCGAAAATGTCCCAATTTTCCCGAAGGAATTCTCGCAGTGCGGCGTCTACATCAGGGTTCAACTGTGCCCCGATGGAAGCCGTTTTTGTCAGGTCCGCTAGATGGACCTAGAATTTTACTATTTCGTCCGCTGGTTTAAAGGAGGTGGACTTGGATCTCTTATCGAGTATCACATCGTCTCTATTCATAGTAGATCGTAGCGCGGTAAGTTCTTCTGCCGCTAGGGCTTCGGATAGTGCCTCCAGGGCTAATGCGACTGTCTTGTTTTCGGCGCGGAGTGCTATGTCTGAATCACTAACGAGAGTGATTATTCCGCCGGGCCCAGGCATTTTGAGCTTCATGTACCCGTAATGGGGTACAGCTTGAAAAATTGTGAATGCCTCTCGTCCTAATATAGCGTGATATCCGATGTTGAACGGGGCCACCTGGAACGTGACTTCTTCGGATCTATAATTGTCCGGCGAGCCGAACACCACATCGAGTGTGATTTTTTCGGTGCAGCGCGCTTCCCGGCTAGGGATTATTCCTCTGAAGGTTGTGCTACTTCGCTCAATGCGGCTCCAGTCTATTTCCATTTTTTGAAGAGTTTCCTCGTAGATGAGGTTTAATCCGCTGCCGCCATCCATGAGGACCTTTGTAAGTCGAAAGCCATCCACTATTGTACTGAGTACCAGTGCAGCTGGTGCTCGGGCTGTTCGGAATTTAGGTTCGTCGCTAGCGTTGAAAGTGATGGCTGTGTCGCTCCATGGATTTGTTGTTGCTACTTGGTAGACTTCGGCGAGGCTGCGGATTGTTCGTCTCCACATATTATTTGATGCGAAAGTCTCGAAGACTGTTGATACCGTACCGGTATTGTTGGAGTGGTTTTCCGGGGCTAGAAGCTCCTCGCCACTTTTGGCCACCTGCCGTAATATCCAACATGCCCGAAGGCTATGTGTTGGGATGGCGCCCTCTGTATTGTGAATTTTACAGGGTCCGCTAAGCCATCCCTCCAGTACGGTTCCGTGCCCTTTATGGGGTTTTTTCTTTTTGGTTTTTGTATCTGGTGCCTGAGTGTACTGCACCCTTTTGTTGCGGACTAGGGTTGGGGCCGGATTGTCCCAAAACTTATTTTCGGTTTTCTGGAAACTCTCCATCGCACAGTACTTTCGTACTATGGACGCCAGGTCGGCGAAGCATGTAATTTCACGACGGCTGACGGCGTTCAAAATTCCCTCGTTCGTGCAATTATTGCAAAAAATTGAGATTGCGTTTTCCTCTCGGCAGTCCTTTATCCTGTCCATAACCAGGAGGAATCTGGCCCAGTAGTGATGCACTGTTTCAGCGGGCTCTTGCCGGATTAGAGATAGATTGCATATGTCTGGGCGGGTGGGTGGAATTAAGTCCGGAACCCTACCCATCTCAAGGCTCAAAGGCCGAGAAGTTTCCAAATTTGGAAGCTTGGATTGCTGGACGTTGTCCAACGAGTCCGGTCCGATGCCTGACTTTAAGTTCGGCGCTTGATCGAAGTCCGTCCCCCCGCGGGAATCCGGCATGGAGGGTTCAGGAGCCCGGACATGACTAGTTTTCAATACAGGAGAAGAGTCACTGCATTGTTCCTCTACCACTGCAACGTGGTGGGTGACCTGGGGACAGTTAATCTCTCTCAGATCGGTTTTAAGCCCAATCTGATTGTAGTCTGTAGCGACTCCCAGGGTGGCGATGCGATCCAAGAGCTCGTTTACGGACGAGAGCTCTATTGGATCCAGCCGCTCGGCGAATTCTGAGCTGACGTGAAGATTGCTTTTGACGACTTGAGAGGTCATTGTCGAAGCGGTGGCCGGACAGGCGGTCATAAGAAAACCACCTAGCCGGATAGTTTGGCCGGCGGCCAAGGCTCCTTTGGCGAAAATACCGTCCTTGAAGACGGGAGGAGGCATCCTTCCTATCGGTGATGGCACAGAGGAACTCTCAATGAAAGCACCAATGTCGGTGTCAAAACCGGCGGATCTCGGGTAGGGGGTCCCGAACTGTGCGTCTAGGCGGATGGTAACAGGAGACAAGGGACACGATGTTTTTACCCAGGTTCGGGCCCTCTCGATGGAGGTAAAACCCTACTCCTGCTTGATTGATATTGACGATATGGGTAGTACAAGAGTGGATCTACCACGAGATCAAGGAGGCCAAACCCTAGAAGCTAGCCTATGGTATGATTGTTGTAATGGTTGTTGTGTCCTACGGACTAAAACCCTCCGGTTTATATAGACACCGGAGAGGGCTAGGGTTACAAAGAGTCGGTTACAATGGTAGGAGATCTTCATATCCGTATCGCCAAGCTTGCCTTCCACGCCAAGGAAAGTCCCATCCGGACACGGGACGGAGTCTTCAATCTTGTATCTTAGTAGTCTTGGAGTCCGGCGGACGATGATAGTCCGGCTGTCCGGACACCCCCTAGTCCAGGACTCCCTCAGACATGCTAGATGATGTCATTGTTGTAGAAACGGCAAATGCGACACCTTCAACGAATGAACCGGAGGAGCCGGAGTCAACCGCAAAGGCCTTCTTGGAGGTCTTGGCCTCGTCGAAGAAACCTCTTTATGCGGGTCAAGGCTGAGTACGGCTGTAGCCAGAAATGCTTCGAAGCATTCCTGGGAGTACGGGCTAACAGCCTCCCTGAGGGTCATGAATTGCCGAAAAGCATGTACGATACAAAGAAAATCATGAAGGCACTCTCTATGGATTATGAGAAAATAGATGTTTGCCCGAAGAATTGCCTTTTGTTTAGGCACGAGTATGCGGATGACAAGTACTGTAGGAAGTGCGATTCGTCTCGGTACATTGAGGTGGTCGGTGAGGAATGTGAGAAAAAGCAGCTAACCATCCCCGTTAAGGTTCTTCGGTATCTTGATTTTATAAAAAGACTGCAGCGCCTTTTCATCACGAAGGAGTCTGCCAAAATGATGAAGTGGCACAAGGAAGGTATAAGGTACAATCCAAAAAAAATCGTACATCCATCAGGAGGGGAAGCATGGAAGTCATTCGATGAAGAACACCCCGAGGAAGCAGTCGAGGCTGGGAATGTCAGAATAGCCATATCAGGTAATGGGTTGAATCCATATGCTATGTCGTCCAATCCATACAGCTGCTGGCCTGTGTTTCTAATTCCGCTCAATCTTCCTCCCGGTGCCCTAATGCAACGGAAGACCATGTTCTTGTCGCTCATCATTCCGGGGCCTGACTACCCGGGGAAGCAATTGGGTGTATTTATGCAGCCGCTTGTGGATGCTTTGCACAATTCTTGGTACTTTCCGAGGTTGACATACGACCGGGATCTGCAGAGAAATTTCTTGATGAAAGTTTGGTTGCACTATTGCATGCATGACTTTCCCGGCTATGCTCTATTCTGCGGATGGTGTACAAGTGGTAAGATGCCATGCCCAATGTGCATGGAGGCTCTGCGAATGATTTGGCTGAGTAAGGGTGGCAAGTATGTAGCCTTTGACCTGCATCGACAGTTCCTCCCTCCAGACCATCCAGACAGGGAAGACAAGAAGAACTTCACAAAAGGCCGGGTTGTTCATGAAGTAACCGAGATTCCAACATTTTCGGGGGCAGATGTTCTTGCTCAGCTAAAAGCTCTCAAGCCTAAAGTCAAAGGCAAAGGCAAAGCCAAAGCCAAAGGCTTCGAGGGATATGGTGAGACGCACAACTGGACGCACATTACCCCCTTCTCGCAGCTTCCCTATTTCAAGGACCTCAAACTTCCTTACAATATTGATGTGATGCACACCGAAAAGAATGTGGTAGAGTCCCTTTTCCACACGATCCTCAACATTCCTGATAAGACAAAGGATAACGTAAAAGCTAGAGCCGATCAACAGAGAATTTGTGATAGACCACGCCTGAACATGAAGCCTCCCACAGGCGGTCGAAAAAACTGGTTCAAGCCAGATGCTGACTTTATCCTTAAACCACCAGAAAAAAAAGAAGTACTTATCTGGCTGAAACAAATTTTGAAGTTCACCGATGGTTATGCATCGAATATAAGTAAGGGAGTCAATCTTTCAACGGGCAAAGTGACCGGCCTGAAGAGTCATGACTACCATGTATGGATTGAGCAGATAATGCCGGTGATGGTTCGAGGCTATGTCCCCGAGCATGTCTGGCGAGTGCTTGTCGAGCTTAGCCATTTCTTCCGCATGCTCTGTGCTAAAGAAGTAAGTAAAGAGGTGATTGAAAAATTGCATAAGAAGGCACTGGAGTTGATAGTCAAGCTAGAGAAGATCTTTCCGCCAGGCTTCTTTACTCCGATGACACATCTCATTCTGCACCTCACGAACGAGGTATTGTTGGGGGGGGGGGCTGTGCAGAATCGCTGGCAGTACGGCCCTGAGAGGCAGAACAAGCACCTCCGACGAAAATGTGGAAACAAAGCTAAGATTGAAGCTTCCATAGCTAAGGCAGTTATCCTGGAGGAGGTGTCAGACCTCAGGACATCATACTATCCAGACCACGTTCCCCATCTGCATAACAAGGTGCCTCGATACAATATAGAAGAGCCCAAGTATCAACCCAGGCTCGATCTATTCAACGCGCAAGGTGGGAGGGCTGGGGCCCCGAAATCTTATAACATGCCACGACAAGAGTGGGAGGACCTCACGTTCTATATCTTGCACAACATCAAGGAAGTTGAGGAAGTGTGGATGAGGTAATACCACTACACCATTCCTTTATGTCTTCCACATCATCATGTTTCATGTTCACTTAGTCTCGGTCTAACACCGCTTATCTTTTTTTAGTGATTTCGTTCAAGAGGAATGGACGGGAGTGAATCCTCCTACTGAGGCGGAGGCACTTACTCTTCTCCGTCATGGAAACCCTGGACGTAAAATTTTTGTTGCTTGGTTCATGGAGAAAGTAATTTTCCACACTCCCCTATTAAATACCTACTTCAACATTTATTAGTTAACCGAACTAATGCACGCAACAATTTCCATTATACTTGTAGGGAAAAGATCCGAACATATCTATGGATGATGAATTGAGATGGGTTTCCATGGGTTTTGACCCTGCCGTCATGACATGTAAAAAGTATGATGTGAATGGGTATCGCTTCCATACAGAGGAGCACCAAAACAGCCGCCCCGATCCCAAAACTATAAATACTGGAGTGTACACCCCCGGTCAAAATTCAGTAGACTACTACGAAAGGGTACACAATATATACGAGGTTCAATTCCGCCAGGGGCGGGAGACCCTAAGTCTGCCTGTGTTCAAATGCCGATGGTTCGATCCGCGGGAGGGGGTAAAACATACGCCTTCCATTGGTTTGGTCGAAGTTAAACCATCAGCCGTCTATGCCGGAGCCGATCTCTTCATTGCGGCTACCCAAGCTACACAAGTATATTATCTGCCTTACCCATGCCAAAAAGCGTATCTAAAGGGTTGGGAAGTTGTGTTCAAGGTGTCGCCACATGGTAAGCTACCAGACCCGAATGAAGAGGATTACTACAACATTAACCCCATGACATACGAGGGAGTGTTCTATCAAGAGCAACCTGATGATGATGATGATGATGTGGTTAGAAACGATGACGCTAGACCATTGGGTGATGATGATGTGGACCCAAACGTCGACGATGCACGAAATGATGGTGAGACCATTGTCAATGAAAATGGCATACTTATGCTAGAAAAGTTAAACGAAGACGCTGACGACGAGGAAGAGCCTCCACCTCCGTCGGACAACGAAGATGATATGATTGATAGTGATGATGAGATGGACCAAGAAAGAGGTTACAACAGTGATGATTCATATGGGTTCTAGCAGATGTACGTTTCAAGTATTTTTTTTCTATAGTTTAGGAATATGCCTTTTTATGCCTTTTTATTAATGTGTTTATTATCATGCCTTTTCCTTCATTTCATTAATTTACTAATTGCTTCTTCTCTTTTCAATGCAGGTTCGTGGAACATGGGCAAGGGGAAGGCCAACGGCATGGGTTTCCTACGCAAGGTCGTCGGCATGCCTAGTCGGAGTGGTCGAGCACGTAATCCTCCCCCTCGGCTACTTGACGATGACTCCTCACAGGGAGGTCGAGGGATAGGTGCCCCTAGAGGAGGAGGGGGAGAGGGGAGAGCCTCTAGAGGACGAGGTGCTGGTGGGAGAGCCACTACAGGGGGTCGCGGCCAGAAAGAGCGCACCCTCACCGACTTAGGGGTGTTGTCTTCGAGGCCCTCCTCTAGTGAGGTACCCTCCTCTAGTGAGGTACACTCTAGGGAGGAGGAGGAGG
>NC_041391.1:720699628-720699953 GCF_002162155.2 Triticum dicoccoides | reverse complement strand
CGTGGGTTTCCTACGCAAGGTCGTCGGCCTGCCTAGTCGGAGTGGTCGAGCACGTAATCCTCCCCCTCGGCTACTTGACGATGACTCCTCACAGGGAGGTCGAGGGAGAGGTGCCCCTAGAGGAGGAGGGGGCGGGGGGAGAGCCTCTAGAGGACGAGGTGCTGGGGGGAGAGCCACTACAGGGGGTCGCGGCCAGAAAGAGCGCACCCTCACCGACTTAGGGGTGTTGTCTTCGAGGCCCTCCTCTAGTGAGGTACCCTCCTCTAGTGAGGTACACTCTAGGGAGGAGGAGGAGGAGGAGGAGGAGGAGGAGGAGGAGGTTGGG
>NC_041391.1:720675730-720699564 GCF_002162155.2 Triticum dicoccoides | reverse complement strand
AGGAGGAGGAGGAGGAGGAGGAGGAGGATGTTGGGGAGGAGGTTGGGGAGGGGGAGGCAGGCGAGGAGGAGGGTGGTGGCGGGGATGATGGTGGTGACGGGAAGGGGGTTGACAATAAGGGGTGGCTGCGTGGTAACACAAAGCTACCAAAGCAGGTTCCGGCTACTGAGGAGCAGAAGTGGCTCATTGAGCCCACGGGAAAAGAGTAAGTGGTTCATTATTTTGCTTGTCACATGCTTATTCCGGTTGTTATTTATTTTGCTTGTCACATGCTAATAGTTCATTCTTTTGCAGCAACTGGATATATTCTAAAGGGGTCCGTATTCCCAACGGCCTCATCACCGTCTTGCTGAAGTTATACTGTCCGGGGTTGTACTGTCTGGATCCAGTCAGGCAGCCAGACCGTCGGGTTTTGGCCACGAGCTGGGACCACTGGGAAGCGGCCCACCATGCGGACCATGAGACCCATGCCAAGGCCGTGATCACTACTTTCTGGGTGAGTTCTCTTCAGAAGAACAAGTCCATTCTAGTTTCATGAAAATGATTTAACTCATTGCTTCTTCCATTCTTGTTTTCATGCATGATTGTAGAAATTCTATCGAGTTCTTCCGGAGCACAGGGCTAGAGCGGACCAGATCGTGCTGCGCCAATGCAAGAAGAAGGCCCGCCAGATGCAGTACGAGGTGCGCTATGTGGCCATCTCCACATACTACCACGACGTTCTTGGTGTGAAGATGACCAAGAAAGAAGCGCGGAGGATGGGCATTACCTTGGAGAGGCCCGAGTTCTTGGCGGTAAGTAAAAAAGATTTTTCATTATGCTTTCATATATTATGCTTTCATTATGCTTTCATTATGCTTTCATTACCTTGTGGTGCTTTATGCTTTATGCTTTATGCTTCCATAACACCAATTTGGACACACCTACATGCCATTATGCTTTTATTATGTAGGTGTGTCCAAATTGGTGTTATGGAAAAGACGAGTCCTGGGCGGCATTGGTGGATCATTGGTGTGACCCGACTGGAGCCTGGGCAGCTATGAGAATCAAAAATAAGGCTAACCGAGGGAAGGAGGGAGTACATGCTCAGGGAAACCGAAACCACTATCTCCACAAGGCAGTTAATGTATGACTAACCCCATTAAACATTCTTCTTCTTCTATTTACCATCACTTTCTTATGTATGACTAACCTCTGTTTGGTGGTGCAGGAGGAGAAACTGAAGCGGCCGCTCTCAGACATGCAGGCGTGGGAGATCGCCCATACGCGGAAGGACTCCAAGCCTGGCGAGCCCCAGTACTACGGCAAGCATACCGCGGGGAGGAAGCAGGCCTACTCCGAAGCGTATCTGAAGTTGCATCCTGACACACCTGACCCCATTGCGGCGCCTCTGGACGACATGGCGGTGGTGAGCATGGGGCCCAAGGAGCACGGTCGGGAGGCGGTTCTCGATGCTGTGATCACTCCTAGTATCTCCTACACACAGCTTCGTCGGATCGACCCGAGCCTGACCCAGCTCACGAGCCAGCCAGTGACCAGTTCACAGTCCCTCTTTCAGGAGCAACAATCTGTAAGTATTTTCCCTCTTATCTTCATTGCTCACTTTATTTTCCGCATTTAGTAGTTTTATGAGTTCCATCATGTCATACCGTAGGCCTACCTGGAGTACACACGCCAGGAGACCGCTATGTGGCATCAGAGGCTTTATGAACACCAAGTGCAGAGGGATAGCCAGATGCAGCAGGCTTTTCAGGATATGGCGGACGACAAGTTCGTGGGGTTACCTCCAGCACAATGCCCTCCAGCACAACCAGTGCTGATAAGCTTTGAGGAGTTTGTGGCACAGAACGCTGGCCCCTCGCCGGTTAGTTCATCCCCAATCTATTCACCAAAGCATGTCATTCCTTTCAACACAGTCATATATCCCGTTAATATGTCTTTTCAACATCCAGGGAACATGTGGATCTACCGTTGGCGGTGGTCTTCGCAGCACTCCCGAGTCACGGAGCCCGACCACTCCGATCCACGGAGGTGGAGGCGGAGGTGGAGGCGGTCTTGGCGGTAGCGCTGCCGCTAGCAGTGACGACCTGGGCTTCGGCTGTCTTGGCGGTGACGACCTCCGTGGTGCTCGATGATCCTTGTGTGTGGTGATGATGCTGGAGATGACTTGTGTGTGGTGATGATCATTTAGATGACTTGTGTGCTTTTCTGTATGCTTATGCTTATGTTGGTTGTTATGATGTTCATTTAGAGACTTGTGTGTGATGATGCTTATGCATATATTGTTGTGATGGTGCCGGATGATATCCCGTTGTGTTTTATATGTCTATCCCATCATATATATCTGCTGATATGTGATGTTATTTGAATTGAATTGATTTGAAATAAAACAGAAAAAAGAAAAAAAAAGCAAATGCAAACTATGCCGACAGCTAGGCCGTCGGCATAGGGCTAGCGTGAGCTCCCAGTAGGCGACACGTGGCGCCTATGCTGACGGCCTAGCCGTCGGCTTAGTTTAAAAACTGTGCCGACGGCTTGGCCGTCGGCATAGGAGCCACGTGTCGCCTACTGGGAGCTCTGTATGAAGGACTATGCCGACGGCCTGGCCGTCGGCTTAGTTTCAACTTATGCTGACGGCCTGGCCGTCGGCATAGCCCTGGTCCTAGAGCAGCGGCTGGTCGCCACGTGGCACCACTATGCCGACGGCCAGGCCGTCGGCATAGTGGTGCCACGTGGCGACCATTCGTTGGGCAGACTTGACGGCCGCCGCCGTTAGGCGTGATAGTGCCGATGGCCTGGACCGTCGGCATAGATGTACGGCCCCCGTCGGCGTATCATATATGCCGACGGCATTTCTATGCCGACGGTCTCCCTGGCTGTGCCGACGCATATGTTGCCGACGGTTCTATGCCGACGGGGGCCGTCGGCATAGGCCTATCCCGACGGATCTAAGGCCTATGCCGACGGCCCTGGCCGTTGGCATAGGGGGCGATTCCGGTAGTGAATTCAACACCAGTGATATCCGAATTGGCATTGTTTCGTTGTGATGGGTATAGGTCACAAAAAGGAAGAGATATTTATATTTTTTAATATAATAAGAGATATATTTATTCAATTCTTGGCAAATAAATTGTTTTGATTTTAATAAGTGTACATATTAATATTAAGTACAACCTATATTCACTACTGGGATCGACAAGTCTGCCTGGCGTTGAGTAATTTGTCGCGTGCATTTTATCGGGCACTTGGAAAACACACCCGTTGCCAAGCATTTCGTAAACATAAAACTTAAAACAAAATAAAAAAATTCACACGGGAGTCGATCGGGAACCCATGTTTAATACCCCTAAATTCTAGATTTATTTTTCAAATTTCTTGGTATCTTTTTGAATTTAATATTCGTATATGGGTGTGGAGCATTCGGGTGCTACAAATCCGCTTCCATTCTTTGCCTCGTTACTGTCATATATTTATGGTCCTTCTTAAAATGTACTGTTAGAAATAGTTTCTTTACCTTGATTAAGTGATGGAAGAAACTCTTAAAAATATCATTTTTTAGTGAAGTAGTACCAGCTTGGAAAGAAAGAAAGGCTCACTGCAGAGAGAGAAGAAAGATGGTGTATTATCTGCTCGGTGTCGGCGCCGGCGGTCGCTGCCACTGCCCGCCCATCCTCCTCCACCGCCGCGCCCCGCTGGCGACGGCGGCCACCCCGCTCCGTCGCCAGCCCCTGCTCCAGCTCCGCCCGCTCGCCTCCTTGGCCAGACGGCGGACACGGTGCCGCTGCCACACCGTCGACCTCAAGGAGGACGACGGTTTCCTCACCCTCGACCTAGAGGACTTCGAGGGGCTCGCCGACGAGGAGGCGGAGGAGGGCCCGTCGCCGTGGGAGGGCGTGGTGGTGTACCAGCGCGACGCGGCGGTGCAGCACATCGAGTACGCCACCACCCTGGAGCGCCTCGGCCTGGCCGACCTCTCGTCCCAGCACTCCCTCGCACGCGCCGCGGCCATGGGCATCGCCAGCCCCAGGCCACCGCGGGGCAGCGCCGAGGACACGACCATGACGTCGCCCGTGCTGGTCTCCTTAGACGTGACCCGGCGCCGTGGGCGGCTCCGTCTGGATGGCATCCTGCGCACCGTCATCACCCTCGGCTGCTACCGGTGAGCACCCACCTCCTCCTCCTGCTGCTGCTGCTTCTCGTCTCATCTTATCTGGTGTTGCTGCATGTCTATCTGCCTGCAATGCATCATGGACAGAAGTTTCAGAGCCATTCTGAAAAGGGTCTGTTTAGAACACATCTAGATGTGACATAGTTATGTCACATCTAACCCTGATGTCCACTATTTTTGTGATCGTTTTTTTTTGTCCCAGTTTTTTTCCTTGTTGCTACGTTATTTATGGGAGATTAGATGTGACATTCTTAAAAAACATCTAGATGTGAATTAGAGAAACTGTTCTGAAAATCTTTGACACCGCATTCTGAATCCTACTACCCCTTACCGCAGAACAATGTACATCATAGCTCTAATTGCGTGCTAACAGCTTAGCAATGACCAATCATCTGCCGCCCGAATCACTAGCACCGCCAGCAGTAAGGCAAAATTAGCCGCTCGACGAAGTTTAATCTGTCATCCTAGGACTAAGGGAAGACATCATGTACAATCTGGCAGTAAGGAAAAATTAGCCGTGAGATTATGATATAATGTGCTATATTTTTCCAAGCAAGAAAAGTTGCACTGTTTCTCGTAGAGTATTGTTTCCTTTTTGTTAGCTCAAAGGCATCATATATGCTGATCTTTCAGTTGGAGCTGACATGGTGACATGTACTGAAGAATTTGCCAGAGATGATAAGCAGTAAGTTATAGTCCGACTAAACACTTCCGCTTCGGTACAACCCCCCCTAAGCACATCAATGGCTGTGATTATTCTATACCCCTTCATAATAAAGGGCATGATGGTACTTTTGAAAGTACGTTGTCCAGGAGCGTACGAACAAGCACGCGCTAAGATGCACATCTGGGCATGACCATCTGGGAGTTACCCTGACGGCTCCCGTCTAGGGTTTGGAGTACCTCCGGTGGCGACACCGTGAGGCTGATCCGAACTTTACCACCAATCCTGATCCTCCCCGGCTAGGTATTCGGGCTGATTAAGGGGATAGCCTCGCTATCTACCCGGCCTTGGTTCCTGCCTCGGGTTGCTAGGGTTTTGGTGGAGCGGAAAACGTATCGCGCTAGGGTTTTGGCCATGGCGGGATCGGGATCACAATCGACGGCCGGAAGTGCGGCCCCGGGAAGGAAACCGCTCGGGGTGGAGGAGATGATCGGAAAGCTTAAGCTGCAGGAAGGGGAAGTGGATGATCTGATCTTTGAGGAGGAGTTTCCACATGAGATTGAGGAAGCGGAGTTCATGGCGTTGGCGACAGTGCACACGAACAAGCCATTCAGTAGGGGATCGTTCTATGATACGATGAGGTTAGCTTGGAGCCTGGCGCAGGATGTCACGTTCAAACCCTTAGGTGAGAATCTATTCTCCCTGACGGTGAACTGTTTGGGAGATTGGAAGAGGGTAACAGAGGAAGGACCGTGGTTGTTCCGCGATCATGGAGTGCTAATAGAGAAGTATGATGGGTACACTCGATATGATGAAGTCGTGCTGGATAAATTAGCAGTGTGGATCCAAATTGTTGATCTTCCTCCGCTATACAGGAAAGAGAACATAGTCCGATCTTTGGCAAGGAAGGTAGGATCTGTGGAGAAAGTTATGCTAAACCCTAGGTGGGGAGAGGGAAGGATAGTTAGGGTCAGAGTTAAGCTTGATATCCATGAACCACTGATGAGATATGTTTCGATTACAAAGGATGGGAAGAAAGTTTACTACTCTGTATTATATGAGAAGATGCCAGTTTTTTGCTATGTGTGTGGACATATGGGCCATACATACCTTGAGCATGGTAATGGGAAGCATGATCTGCAGTTTATGGAGTGGGGGGAGTTTATATTAGCACCCTGTCCGGGAGAGAGGAGGCAATCAGGCCAAAACCCGAGGGGGAGGCAGAAAGATAGAAGCATGGAGGGGGGTCTGATGAAGCCTAATGGCCCGGAAGATGAGGATCTGAAGGAC
The DNA here is from genome assembly GCF_002162155.2 of Triticum dicoccoides. Classification (NCBI taxonomy): domain Eukaryota; kingdom Viridiplantae; phylum Streptophyta; class Magnoliopsida; order Poales; family Poaceae; genus Triticum; species Triticum dicoccoides. The sequence continues at coordinate 720,693,442 of NC_041391.1, read as the reverse complement.
ACGGCTTCAAGCCCTATCAAATCTCGCAGTGGGACGACGGTAGACACGTTCTCTGGTCGCAAGAGGCTCACTTATGAGGAGGATAACACGGCCCCAGCTACTCCTGTAGTGGCAATGCTAGGCCAAAACCAGGAGGGTCTACACGCCATGTCGCAGGCTTTGGTGATTCACTCACAAGGCAAACAGAGTACTGAGAAGGAAGATGAGGAGGAGGACACCTCATCGCACGACTCAAAGAGATCAAAGAAAGACAACCAGGCTGTGATGGATGCCAGCCACAACTTATTGGCGAGCTCTGAGAAAGGGCTCGACCGGTCGCAATGAAAATCCTTGTGTGGAACTGCCGTGGGATGCGTAAGCCTGCGGCAGTTCGGGCGCTCCTGGGGATCCAGGAGCGAGTAAAACCAGATGTGTTGTTCCTGTCTGAAACACACCTGGATTCGGCTAAGGCAGGGAAACTAAGGAGAAGGTTGGGATTTGATGAGATGGAAGTTTCGGAAAGTGATGGTAGGAGTGGTGGATTGCTCATGTTCTAGCATGCTAGTTTGGGTGTCTCCTCGCAGACGGTCCATGAAAATTACATCGACATAAGAATAAAGGAGGTGACACCAGCGGAATGGCGCTTCATAGGGTTCTATGGGGAGCCAAGCAGTGATCGTAAACAACTGTCATGGGAATACTTGCTTGGTCTACACTCTTTGGTTGATAGGCCATGGTTAGTGGCAGGGGATTTCAATGAAATCTTGCACTCTCATGAGAAAGATGGGGGAGCGGCATGGCCCCAACGTTGCATGCAGACCTTCAGTAGTACCTTGAGCGACTGTGGGCTTGATGATCTGGGCTACACGGGTGACATCTTCACCTGGCGTAGAGGCAAGATTCGGGAGCGACTTGACAGAGCTGTTGCTAGTAGCTCCTGGGCGGATTTATTTCCAGCTTATGGGGTTTCAAATGAACCTTTTAACAAATCAGACCACTGTCCGGTTCTGATAGATACGGATTAAGGCTGGCCTTCAACCAAGGGGTCCTTCGGGACCGAGGAAATTTGAAGTGAGGTGGCTTGCGGAGGAAGAGGTGGAAGTGATTGTTCAAACGGCCTGGGATAGAGCGAAAGTTAGGGGAAACGAGCCTTACTCGCAAGTGACAGGGGAGATTCATGCAGCCCTGCACACATGGGATAAGGAGACTCTAAAAGGCCTGCGAACCCGACTAAGGAAATTACAGAGTGAGCTGAATGAGGTGCTCTCGGGACCGTTGTCAGATGAGGCAGTGGCTCGACAACACGAACTACATATGCAAATCAAAAACCTTCTTGAACAAGAAGAAATATACTGGATGCAGAGAGGAAGAGCTGATTGGCTCTATCGTGGCGACCAAAACACGGATTTCTTCCACCGTGCAGCCACGGGGAGACGCAAGAGGAACTTCATCAAAAAGCTGAAAGGAGTTTCGGGGGACTGGATCGAGGATGAAGATCAACTCAAGGGGCATGTGGCAGACTATTTTGGTGGCCTGTTTTCATCCTAAGTGCAAAACCCAAACCAAAGTGTACTGGATAAGGTAAAACCTCGAGTCTCAGAGGCCATGAACGAGGAGCTGTTGAAGCCCTATTCCAGGGAGGAAGTTAAAGGGGCGCTGTTCAACATTGGTGATCTCAAAGCTCCAGGGCCCGATGGGTTACATGTTGTTTTCTACAAGAGGTTTTGGCACATCATTGGTGAGGATTTCATTGATGAAGTTTTGTTGGCAGTAAATAACAGGAAAATCCCAGAAGGATGGAACAACACTACAATAGTTCTTATACAAAAGGTGGAGAATCCAGAGGTGATCACACAGTTCCGTCCGATAAGTTTATGTAACCTTGTTTACAAGGTGATATCAAAACTGCTCTCAAACAGGTTAAAAGTTTTGTTACCTGAGATTATTTCTCCAAATCAAAGCGCCTTTGTCCCCGGGCGTTTGATAACTGACAACTTTCTGGTGGCCTTTGAATCTTATCATGCCATCAAGAGGAAGAGAACGGGCAAGTATTGATTATGTGCGGTAAAACTTGATATGCACAAAGCCTATGATAGGGTTGAGTGGGTTTTTCTGGAGAGAATCATGCTTCGGTTGGGCTTCACACCAGTTTGGGTTGATCTCATTATGGAGTGTGTCAGGTCAGTGAAGTACCAAGTGCGTTTTAATAATTCTCTCACTGATTTCTTTGTCCCTTCGCGAGGTCTTCGTCAAGGGGATCCGCTGTCACCATACTTGTTCTTGATTTGTTCGGAAGGCCTCTCAAGCTTGCTTACTCATGAGGAGGAGATTGGCGAACTGGTGAGAGTGAAAGTTTGCAGGGATGCACCGGCGGTCTTGCACCTGCTCTTCGCGGATGACTCCCTCATTTTGATGCGCGCTGACAATGGCAATGCGGTGAGCCTCCGGTGCGCCTTGGATGATTACTGTAATGCCTCGGGGCAACTGCTAAGCGAGGCCAAATCAAGCATTTTTCTAAGCCCGTGCACTATGATAGAAGTACGGGCGGAGGTGTGCTCTACACTGAACATCATGGCAGAGGCGCTAACGGATAAATACCTGGGATTGCCCCCGATTGTTGGGGTTGAGAGATCGGATTGTTTTCAACATTTAGTGGACATAATTATGGATAGAATCAGAGGTTGGAAGGAGAAGATGCTCTCCTTTGGAGGTAAAGAAGTGTTGCTAAAGGCTATTATACAAGCCATTCCTTCATATGCCATGCTAGTTTTTAAGCTCCCAAAACAAATTTGCAATGCAATAACGACAGCTATGTCACAATACTGTTGGGGGGATGAGGAGGAGAAGAAGCACATGCATTGGTTCGCATGGTGGAAGATGTGTGTGCCCAAGAGCAATGGAGGCATGGGATTCAGAGATGTACACTGCTTTAACTTAGCCTAACTAGCGAAGCAGAGCTGGAGGCTTCTAGCCGAGCCAGACTCATTATGTGCCATGCTAGTTTTTAAGGCGTCCCTAAGGCGTCGCTTAGGCGACGCCTAGGCGTCAGGGCGCCCCCAGGAGCCAAGGCGTCGGCCTTGCCATACATGTGTGCCTAAGGCGTCCGCCTTAGTCCTTAAGGCGTCCAAGGCATCCGCCTAGGCGCCACTCTGCCTGCCTTAGGCAAATAAGGACGCCTTAGACAGAGCTGGGTGGTTTAGGCGGGAAACAGATAACTGGGAGGGAAGGAAAGGGCGGGAAAGTCTGTTTTGGCGCCAACAGGTAATAGAGGGAGAGAGAGAGAGAGAGAGAGAGAGAGAGTTGTAGCCATTTTCAGTTTCCCCCCACCCCCAGGCTAGATCTGAGCTTCTCCCCCTCCTCTACAGCAGCTTCTCCCCCTCCTCTCTGGCAGCTTCCCCCTCCTCTCCGGCAGATCCCCCTCCCCCTCCTCTCCTGCAGTTCCTCCTCCCCCTCCTCTCCTGTAGATTCTCCATCCTCTCCAAAACAACAAGCAAGCAGCACCTCTCCGGCGGTGTATGGCTGTATGCCTAGTTGCCTAATGCCTACCAAATTCTACTTAATTCTGTTGCTTACAAGTCTCTAAGGCGTCGCCTCGCCTTATGCCTTAGCGCTTAGGCAGTGAGGCGCCCCCCAGCGCCTCGCCTCGCCTTACCGCCTTAAAAACATAGGTGAGGTCAACCGGTTGTCTACAAGCCAAGTAGCAGTAGTACGAGTAGCTCCATCAGTGTATGTGTGTGCTTTGCTAGTGTGCAAGAGCACAGGTAGTACTAACACACAACCGCTACTCTGTGTAGTTTAGCTCTTCCTCGCCTTCGTCCGATCCTCGGAAGCCGGCTACTCTGTAGTTGGGCTAACAAGTCCATCTTTATTCTTCGTGAGAATTTACTAATGTGCATGAAAACATAATGAACATGAAACTTTGCAAACCGGTCAGACTTTGCAAACCAGGCACAGCCAACTAATTCTCGTTTTGGTCATGTATTTATGTATGTGTAGCAGCACATGACAAGTGTAACAACAGAAGAACATTCTCTGCACACAGGCCTCACACCCTCACAAGAAATATTCAGCCTAATGCAGAACCTAATAGGTTTCTCTTTTATGTTACCTCCGTTCCATAATAATTGTCGTGGTTTTAGTTCAGATTTGAACTGAAACCACAATAAGTATTATGGAACAGAGGGAGTATTATTGTATTAAGGGAAAGAACGTTGATGGAGCGCACATGGAAGATGAGGTCAAGAAGGTGCGAGAAGAACGTTGATGGATGCTCACGCAAGCAATACGATGCCAAGAAGGTGGATACACTCATGATGCATGGATGCATTTATGAATTGTACTTGCACAAACGCACTGTGACAAGTATCTCATGCCAAGCTTTAGTTTTGCTAAGTCATTTTGTTGCCCGTATGAACTTTCTTTCTGATATAGTCATGCCACTAATTTACTGTGAGTAGTCATTGTGCCACTGAAATCTAACAACTGCACTAATCTCTGGTCAAGAATGAAAATGGAGTCCACGATTTCAGTGATGTTTCTGCTAGTTAAGAATTTCGAATGCTAACAAGAGATAAACATGCACATAGCAATTAAAGTGTTTTTGTCACTGCCATCTTATATTTAAGCACGCTGCTCATTCGTGATGGTTTGCTATTGTAGGTTAACATGATCGATGAGTAGTCTGCTCATGACGAAGACCCTTAACTATGATGTCATCTACTCTCATTTGGTATGTGCATATGCATACTTTATTCTTAATTACGGAGGCACTTCCTTTGTAATGCGACTAATGGGGACATACAAAAAACACATAATGCCGATTGCGTTGAGTTAGGAGGTATACCCATTTGTCTGCAGTCTGCTCTTAATATACCCTTCCCTTGGCCATCTTGTGATGTTTAGGTCCTTCCACTTATCAGATTTTAGTTCCATGGGAAGCGATGCAAATTGGAATACATTTTCCAGTCTTCCAGCTGTTGCATGAATAAATACCGAGTATTAGCATCACAAGTGATAAGTAACATAAGTCGTCTTGTCAAAAGATGGGGTAGTGGGGCTAGTAACTAACTGTAGCAGTGAGGTCTTCGCGGTTAGTTCCGCTGCCGGGCTAGTCGAGCACTTGGATACATGGTTTTGTGGTATTTATAACTGCTAGGTACCAATGAAAGTCTTCCATGTTTAGTGGAACGAATATTTGAAAAAAGTGTTTCTGTTAGTTTAGGTCCCATCTGTACAAAAAATCATACTCGATTGCATTCACAGTAATACGTACGAAACTGAGACTCATCATATCATGTTCCAAATAAGTTTTGGCTCTCTTTTAATACCCATCTTGGTGTGTCATCCTACAGACAATTAAAGTTCCGTATCATCTTAGAGATGCATGCATTCTCTAAGAACACACTTCCACCCGGCCTCATCTATATATGCTCTTTATCACTTATGCAATGTATGTATACGTCTATGATCTACAATTTCAAGTGCACACCATGATCTACAATTTCAAGTGCACATCTAACTATTTTCTTTTGAGATGTGCGTCGTTGATGCTCACTAAATGTCTTTTATCGTTTGGTTCGAACATGATATTTTCAATCATGGACCAATCATGACCGGTAAAGGCGTAATCTGTCACAATGGAAATAGTGACATTTATTAATAATGAAGAAATTAAATGTAGCAAAAGCAGGGCATAGAAAGATTGCTTACTACTTCTGATTCCTGCATCATATAAAGAACAGAAAAAATGGACAAACCAGGTGAAATGGCTACGGGCGTCGTAGATGTAGCGTGCTCAACATTCAAAACCGCAGATCTAGCTTTTTAAGATCTCATCATGTCTCCTTTTTAAGATCTCATCCATGTTTGGTGCATACCTCTCCCTTTCCCTCTGTCTCTTCAACTCTTTGGGATCTGCCCTTTGAGCTGTGATTTATAAATCATTACGATAGACAGTGACGACTTAGGCAAGAGTTGTTGTTATATTTAGGTTACTGATGTTGGTTAGGTCCCGGAATGGAGTCCCTAAGTCATCATGCTGAGAGGATGCCATATCCAACTGTCACAATCAGGATTAGGAGGTGGTAAGGCCCAAAATCTTATTGTTCTCATTCCTGGTTGTTGTACATGAAAGGTCTACTTCTGAGCCATAAATGTAATGATTGTTTGAGAAAAAGAACAATAATGTTTTGGTGTTTTCAATGCTCCGAGATGAAAAACAGCTAAGATAATAAGAACAATAATGATTTGATGGTTTCAATGCTTTGAGATGCCAATCAGTCCAGATTATATGCTTCCAGCGGTGAAACTGCTTATCGCATTAGCCTCTTTTACTATATTTTAGCGAAGGCGTTGATCCCTTCTCTGTCATCATTGTGCTTTCCAGGTTTGATTCCTTCTCTAACATCAAGGGGCTTTCCATGTTGGTTGCATGTTTCCTTCTGTTATGTAAGTACTAATAACCCATAGTGCTATTTTTCCTTGGTGCAATAGAAAATTGCTCAAACATAGTACACAGTATACGAGCTGAAAGATATGCATCTTGTATATGGTGTATAATAGTGTCATTGGATCTTTAATTAACATGCTTTTATTTCTGGCTGACCAGTAATACTAACCAGGAATCTTAATGTTGCAGTGCATAAACCCATTGGTGAGAAACATCCAACCAGAAATCTTAATGTGCAATATCTACTTAATTTCTCTATCAAAATACAATTACAATGATGTGGCCGTTGCAGGGGCAGTGCTTGAAGTACGACGTCCCGGTAGGGTGCGATGCTGACCTGTGTCCTCGAGACCACATCCACCAGGGCGAGGACGGCGTAGACATTGGAGCTAGGCCAGCTAGCTTGGACGGTCCGAGGTGTCATCGAGACGGCACAGCCACCATGGCGAGGACGGCAAGGGCACAAGGGGCGAGGACGGCGGGCTGAGGGCAGTGCGTGGCGCGGTGGCGGAGATCGGTTCAGCGAGATGAGATCTTGAAAGTATTTTTTTTCGTGGGTGGGGATCGTGGGATCATGGGATCATGGGTTTGTTTGGCAGACTGCAGCGTGTGCCGGCAGAACATTTGATCGGAACCGTTGACTGGTTGGCAGATGTTTTGATGCAACATGGACAGTTGGATGTGCTTAAGTATGCCTGATCGGACGTGCATGGTTTCCCTGTGTGCACTCAGCGGTGTGTTTGTAGGGTAAGATTAAGTAGATATACCCATATCTGCTTAAATCATTCGTGAAGGTGAGAAAATAACGATATCCGCTGCGAGCCTCAACATTCATCGGACCACATACATCTGTATGTATGATTTCCAACAAATCTGTTGCTCGCTCCATAGTTCCGGAGAACGGCGTTTTAGTCATCTTGCCCATGAGACACGGTTTGCAAGTACCAAGTGATTCATAATCAAATGGTTCCAAAAGTCCATCAGTATGGAGTTTCTTCATACGCTTTACACCGATATGACCTAAACGGCAGTTCCACAAATAAGTTGCACTATCATTATCAACTCTGCATCTTTTGACTTCAATATTATGAATATGTGTATCACTACTATCGAGATTCAACAAAAATAGACCACTCTTTAAGGGTGCATGACCATAAAAGATATTACTCATATAAATAGAACAACCATTATTCTCTGATTTAAATGAATAACTGTGTCGCATCAAACAAGATCCAGATATAATGTTCATGCTCAATGCTGGCATCAAATAACAATTATTCAGGTCTAAAACTAATTCCGAAGGTAGATGTAGAGGTAGCGTGCTGACCGCGATCACATCGACTTTGGAACCATTTCCCACGCGCATCGTCACCTCGTCCTTAGCCAATCTTCGCTTAATCCGTAGTCCCTGTTTTGAGTTGCAAATATTAACAACAGAACCAGTATCAAATACCCAGGTGCTACTGCGAGCATTAGTAAGGTACACATCAATAACATGTATATCACATATACCTTTATTCACCTTGCCATCCTTCTTATCCGCCAAATACTTGGGGAAGTTCCGCTTCCAGTGACCAGTCTGCTTGCAGTAGAAGCACTCAGTCTTAGGCTTAGGTCCAGACTTGGGTTTCTTCTCTTGAGCAACAACTTGTTGACTGTTCTTCTTGAAGTTCCCCTTCTTCTTCTTCCCTTTGCCCTTTTTCTTGAAACTGGTGGTCTTATTGACCATCAATACTTGATGCTCCTTCTTGATTTCTACCTCCGTACTGTTGGGTTTCGTAGTAATTTCAAAAAAAATCCTACGCACACGCAAGATCATGGTGATGTATAGCAACGAGAGGGGAGAGTGTTGTCTACATACCCTTGTAGACCGTAAGCGGAAGCGATGACACGACGTAGAGGAAGTAGTCGTATGTCTTCACGATCCAACCGATCAAGCACCGAAACTACGGCACCTCCGAGTTCGAGCACACGTTCAGCTCGATGACGATCCCCGGACTCCGATCCAGCAAAGTGTCGGGGAAGAGTTCCGTCAGCACGACGGCGTGGTGACGATCTTGATGAACTACAGCAGCAGGGCTTCGCCTAAACTCCGCTACAGTATTATCGAGGTATATGGTGGCAGGGGGCACCGCACACGGCTAAGGAATAGATCACGTGGATCAACTTGTTGTGTCTTTTGTGCTAGCCCTGCCCCTCTATTTATATGTTGAGCCCCGGGGTCGAAACTTGGAGCAAAAGCCTCCTCAAAGTCGGTTTTGCCCGAAAGGCAAGAGTCCCACTCGGACTCCAGGACCAAACGCCACAATCCTTGGCGTCTGGCCCAGACGCCATGGGCCTCGGCGTCTGGCCCAGGGCCAGACGCCAGGGTCTCCGGCGTTTGGCCCCCTGGCCTCTGCAAAACTCCTTTTTGCACCGATCTAAAGCCTCATGGGCTTGACCCCTTGGCCTAACCATATCATCCAATATATGAATCTTTACGTATCGACCATTTCGAGACTCCTCGTCATGTCCCCGATCTCATCCGGGACTCCGAACTCCTTCGGTACATCAAAACATGTAAACTCATAATATAACTGTCATCATAACCTTAAGCGTGCGGACCCTACGGGTTCGAGAACAATGTAGACATGACCGAGACACGTCTCCGGTCAATAACCAATAGCGGGACCTGGATGCCCATATTGGCTCCTACATATTCTACGAAGATCTTTATCGGTCAGACCGCATAACAACATACATTGTTCCCTTTCTCATCGGTATGTTACTTGCCCGAGATTCGATCGTCGGTATCCAATACCTAGTTCAATCTCGTTACTGGCAAGTCTCTTTACTCGTTCCGTAATACATCATCTCACAACTAACATATTAGTTGCAGTGCTTGCAAGGCTTATGTGATGTGCATTACCGAGAGGGCCCAGAGATACCTCTCCGACAATCGGAGTGACAAATCCTAATCTCGAAATACGCCAACCCAACATCTACTTTTGGAGACACCTGTAATGCTCCTTTATAATCACCCAGTTACGTTGTGACGTTTGGTAGCACCCAAGGTGTTCCTCCGGCAAACGGGAGTTGCATAATCTCATAGTTATAGGAACATGTATAAGTCATGAAGAAAGCAATAGCAACATACTAAACGATCAGGTGCTAAGCTAATGGAATGGGTCATGTCAATCAGATCATTCAACTAATGATGTGACCTCGTTACTCAAATAACAACTCTTTTGTCTATGGTTAGGAAACATAACCATCTTTGATTAACGAGCTAGTCAAGTAGAGGCATACTAGTGACACTCTGTTTGTCTATGTATTCACACATGTATTATGTTTCCGGTTAATACAATTCTAGCATGAATAATAAACATTTATCATGATATAAGGAAATAAATAATAACTTTATTATTGCCTCTAGGGCATATTTCCTTCAGTCTCCCACTTGCACTAAAGTCAATAATCTAGTTCACATCGCCATGTGATTTAACAGCAATAGTTCACATCACCATGTGATTAACACCCATAGTTCACATCGCTATGTGACCAACACCCAAAGGGTTTACTAGATTCAGTAATCTAGTTCACATCGCTATGTGATTAACACCCAAGGAGTACTAAGGTGTGATCATGTTTTGCTTGTGAGAGAATCTTAGTCAATGGGTCTGCCACATTCAGATCCTCATGTATTTTGCAAATTTCTATGTCAACAATGCTCTGCATGGAGCTACTCTAGCTAATTGCTCCCACTTTCAATATGTATCTAGATCGAGACTTAGAGTCATCTAGATTAGTGTCAAACTTGCATCGGCGTAACCCTTTACGACGAACCTTTTTTCACTTCCATAATAGAGAAACATATCCTTATTCCACTAAGGACAATTTTGACCGCTGCCCAGTGATCTACTCCTAGATCACTATTGTACTCCCTTGCCAAACTCAGTGCAGGGTATACAATAGATCTGGTACACAGCATGGCATACTTTATAGAACCTATGACTGAGGCATAGGAAATGACTTTCATTCTCTTTCTATTTTTGCCGTGGTCGGGCTTTGAGTCTTACTCAACTTCACACCTTGTAACACAGGCAAGAACTCTTTCTTTGACTGTTCCATTTTGAACTACTTCAAAATCTTGTCAAGGTATGTACTCATTGAAAAAACTTATCAAGCGTCTTGATCTATCTCTATAGATCTTGAAACTCAATATGTAAGCAGCTTCACCGAAGTATTTCTTTGAAAAACTCCTTTCAAACACTCCTTTTATGCTTTACAGAATAATTCTACATTATTTCCGATCAACAATATGTCATTCACATATACTTATCAGAAATGTTGTAGAGCTCCCACTCACTTTCTTGTAAATACAGGCTTCTCCGAAAGTCTGTACAAAACCAAATGCTTTGATCACACTATCAAAGCGTTTATTCCAACTCCGAGAGGCTTGCACCAGTCCATAAATGGATCGCTGGAGCTTGCACACCTTGTTAGCTCCCTTTGGATCGACAGAACCTTCCGGTTGCATCATATACAACTCTTCTTCCAGAAATCCATTCAGGAATGCAGTTTTGACATCCATCTGCCAAATTTCATAATCATAAAATGCGGCAATTGCTAACATGATTCGGACGGACTTAAGCATCGCTACGGGTGAGAAGGTCTCATCGTAGTCAATCCCTTGAACTTGCCGAAAACCTTTTGCGACAAGTCGAGCTTTGTAGACAGTAACATTACCATCAGCGTCAGTCTTCTTCTTAAAGATCCATTTATTCTCAATTGCTTGCCGATCATCGGGCAAGTCAACCAAAGTCCATACTTTGTTCTCATACATGGATCCCATCTCAGATTTCATGGCTTCAAGCCACTTTGCGGAATCTGGGCTCATCGCCGCTTCTTCATAGTTCGTAGGTTTCATCATGATCTAGTAGCATGACTTTCAGAACAGGATTACCGTACCACTCTGGCGCGGATCTTACTCTGGTTGATCTACGAGGTTCAGTAGTATCTTGTTCTGAAGTTTCATGATCATCATCATTAGCTTCCTCACTAACTGGTGTAGGTGTCACAAAAATAGTTTTTTGTGATGTACTACTTTCCAATAAGGGAGCAGGTACAGTTACCTCGTCAAGTTCTACTTTCCTCCCACTCACTTCTTTCAAGAGAAACCCCTTCTCCAGAAAGTTTCCGAATTTAGCAAAAAAAGTCTTGCCTTCGGATCTGTGGTAGAAGGTGTATCCAATAGTTTCCTCTGGATATCCTATGAAGACGCACTTCTCCGATTTGAGTTTGAGCTTATCAGGATGAAATTTTTTCATATAAGCATTGCAACCCCAAACTTTAAGAAACGACAGCTTAGGTTTCTTGCCAAACCATAGTTCATATGGTGTCGCCTCAACGGATTTAGATGGTGCCCTATTTAATGTGAATGTAGATGTCTTTAATGCATAACCCCAAAACGATAGTGGTAGATCCGTAAGAGACATCATAGATTGCACTATATATCTAATAAAGTACGGTTATGACGTTCGGACACACCATTATGCTGTGGTGTTCCATGTGGCATGAGTTTGTTAAACTATTCCACATTGTTTTAATTGAAGACCAAACTCGTAACTCAAATATTTGTCTCCGCGATCAGATCGTAGAAACTTTATTTTCTTGTCACGATGATTTTCCACTTCACTCTGAAATTCTTTGAACTGTTCAAATGTTTCAAACTTATGTTTCATCAAGTAGATATCCCCATATCTGCTCAAATCATCTGTGAAGGTCAGAAAATAATGATACCTGCTGCAAGCTTTAATATTCACCGGACCACATACGTCAGTATGTATGATCTCCAACAAATCTGTTGCTTGCTTCATTGTTCCGGAGAACGGCGTTTTAGTCGTCTTGCCCAAAAGGCATGGTTCGCAAGCATCAAGTGATTCATAATCAAGTTATTCCAAAATCCCATCAGCATGGAGTTTCTTCATGCGCTTTACACCAATATGACCTAAACGGCAGTGCTACAAATAAGTTGCACTATCATTATTAACTTTGCATCTTTTGGTTTCAATATTATGATTATGTGTATCACTACGATCGAGATCCAACGAACTATTTTCATTGGGTGTGTAACCATATAAGGTTTTATTCATGTAAACAGAACAACAATTTATTCTCTTACTTAAATGAATAACCGTCTTACAATAAACATGATCAAATCATATTCATGCTCAACGCAAACACCAAATAACACTTATTCAGGTTCAACACTAATCCCGAAAGTATAGGGAGTGTGCGATGATGATCATATCAATCTTGGAACCACTTCCAACACACATCGTCACTTCACCCTTAACTAGTCTCTGTTTATTCTGCAACTCCCGTTTCGAGTTACTAATCTTAGCAACTGAACTAGTATCAAATACTGAGGGGTTTCCATAAACACTAGTAAAGTACACATCAATAACATGTATATAAAATATACTTATGTTCACTTTGCCATCCTTCTTATCTGCCAATCACTTGGGGTAGTTCCGCTTCCAGTGACCAGTCCCTTTGCAGTAGAAACACTTAGTCTCAGGCTTAGGACCAGACTTGGGCTTCTTCACTTGAGCAGCAACTTGCTTGCCATTCTATTTGAAGTTCCCCTTCTTCCCTCTGCCCTTTTCTTGAAACTAGTGGTCTTGTCTACCATCAACACTTGATGTTTTTCTCGATTTCTACCTTCGTCAATTTCCGCATTACGAAGAGCTTGGGAATTATTTCCGTTATCCCTTGCATATCATAGTTCATCACGAAGTTCTACTAACTTGGTGATGGTGACTAGAGAATTCTGTCAATCACTATCTTATCTGGAAGATTAACTCCCACTTGATTCAAGCGATTGTTGTACTCAGACAATCTGGGCACATGCTCACTAGTTGAGCGATTCTCCTCCATCTTTTAGCTATAGAACTTGTTGGAGACTACATATCTCTCAACTCGGGTATTTGCTTGAAATATTAACTTCAACTCCTGGAACATCTCATATGCTCCATGACGTTCAAAACGTCGTTGAAGTCCCGATTCTAAGCCATTAAGCATGGTGCACTAAACTATCAAGTAGTCATCATATTGACCTAGCCAAACGTTCATAACGTCTGCATCTGCTCCTGCAATAGGTCCGTCACCTAGCGGTGCATCAAGGACATAATTCTTCTGTGCAGTAATGAGGATAAACCTCAGATCACGGATCCAATCCGCATCATTGCTACTAACATTTTTCAACATGATTTTCTCTAGGAACATATCAAAATAAACACAGGGAAGCAACAACGCGAGCTATTGATCTACAACATAATTTGCAAAATACTACCAGGACTAAGTTCATGATAAATTAAAGTTCAATTAATCATATTATTTAAGAACTCCCACTTAGATAGACATCCCTCTAATCCTCTAAGTGATTATGTGATCCAAATCAACTAAACCATGACCGATCATCACGTGAGATGGAGTAGTTTTCAATGGTGAACATCGTTATGTTGATCATATCTACTATATGATTCACGCTCGACCTTTCGGTCTCCGTGTTCCGAGGCCATATCTGTATATGCTAGGCTCGTCAAGTTTAACCTGAGTATTCTGCGTGTGCAAAACTGGCTTGCACCCGTTGTAGATGGACGTAGAGCTTATCACACCCGATCATCACGTGGTGTCTGGGCACGACGAACTTTGGCAACGGTGCATACTCAGGGAGAACACTTCTTGATAATTTAGTGAGAGATCATCTTATAATGCTACCGTCAATCAAAGCAAGATAAGATGCATAAAAAGATAAACATCACATGCAATCAATATAAGTGATATGATATGGCCATCATCATCTTGTGCTTGTGATCTCCATCTCCAAAGCACCGTCATGATCACCATCGTCACCGGCGCGACACCTTGATCTCCATCGTAGCATCGTTGTCGTCTCGCCAATCGTATGCTTCCACGACTATCACTACCGTTTAGTAATAAAGTAAAGCATTACATCGCGATTGCATTGCATACAATAAAGCGACAACCATATGGCTCCTGCCAGTTGCCGATAACTCGGTTACAAAACATGATCATCTCATACAATAAAATTCAGCATCATGCTTTGACCATATCACATCACAACATGCCCTGCAAAAACAAGTTAGACGTCCTCTACTTTGTTGTTGCATGTTTTACGTGGCTGCTACGGGCTTAAGTAAGAACCAATCTCACCTACGCATCAAAACCACAACGATAGTTTGTCAAATAGACTCCGTTTTAACCTTCTCAAGGACCGGGCGTAGCCATACTCGGTTCAACTAAAGTTGGAGAGACAGTCGCCCGCAAGCCATCTATGTGCAAAGCACGTCGAGGGAACCGGTCTCGCGTAAGCGTACGCGTAAGGTTGGTCCGGGTCGTCTCGTCCAACAATACCGCCGAACCAAAGTATGACATGCTGGTAGGCAGTATGACTTGTATCGTCCACAACTCACTTGTGTTCTACTCGTGCATATAACATCAACATAAATAACCTAGGCTCGGATGCCACTGTTGGGTTTCGTAGTAATTTCAAAAAAAATCCTACGCACACGCAAGATCATGGTGATGTATAGCAACGAGAGGGGAGAGTGTTGTCTACATACCCTTGTAGACCGTAAGCGGAAGCGATGACACGACGTAGAGGAAGTAGTCGTATGTCTTCACGATCCAACCGATCAAGCACCGAAACTACGGCACCTCCGAGTTCGAGCACACGTTCAGCTCGATGACGATCCCCGGACTCCGATCCAGCAAAGTGTCGGGGAAGAGTTCCGTCAGCACGACGGCGTGGTGACGATCTTGATGAACTACAGCAGCAGGGCTTCGCCTAAACTCCGCTACAGTATTATCGAGGTATATGGTGGCAGGGGGCACCGCACACGGCTAAGGAATAGATCACGTGGATCAACTTGTTGTGTCTTTTGTGCTAGCCCTGCCCCTCTATTTATATGTTGAGCCCCGGGGTCGAAACTTGGAGCAAAAGCCTCCTCAAAGTCGGTTTTGCCCGAAAGGCAAGAGTCCCACTCGGACTCCAGGACCAAACGCCACAATCCTTGGCGTCTGGCCCAGACTCCATGGGCCTCGGCGTCTGGCCCAGGGCCAGACGCCAGGGTCTCCGGCGTTTGGCCCCCTGGCCTCCGCAAAACTCCTTTTTCCACCGATCTAAAGCCTCATGGGCTTGACCCCTTGGCCTAACCATATCATCCAATATATGAATCTTTACGTCTCGACCATTTCGAGACTCCTCGTCATGTCCCCGATCTCATCCGGGACTCCGAACTCCTTCGGTACATCAAAACATGTAAACTCATAATATAACTGTCATCGTAACCTTAAGCGTGCGGACCCTACGGGTTCGAGAACAATGTAGACATGACCGAGACACGTCTCCGGTCAATAACCAATAGCGGGACCTGGATGCCCATATTGGCTCCTACATATTCTAAGAAGATCTTTATCGGTCAGACCGCATAACAACATACGTTGTTCCCTTTGTCATCGGTATGTTACTTGCCCGAGATTCGATCGTCGGTATCCAATACCTAGTTCAATCTCGTTACTGGCAAGTCTCTTTACTCGTTCCGTAATACATCATCTCACAACTAACATATTAGTTGCAGTGCTTGCAAGGCTTATGTGATGTGCATTACCGAGAGGGCCCAGAGATACCTCTCCGACAATCGGAGTGACAAATCCTAATCTCGAAATACGCCAACCCAACATCTACTTTTGGAGACACCTGTAATGCTCCTTTATAATCACCCAGTTACGTTGTGACGTTTGGTAGCACCCAAGGTGTTCCTCTGGCAAACGGGAGTTGCATAATCTCATAGTTATAGGAACATGTATAAGTCATGAAGAAAGCAATAGCAACATACTAAACGATCAGGTGCTAAGCTAATGGAATGGGTCATGTCAATCAGATCATTCAACTAATGATGTGACCTCGTTACTCAAATAACAACTCTTTTGTCTATGGTTAGGAAACATAACCATCTTTGATTAACGAGCTAGTCAAGTAGAGGCATACTAGTGACACTCTGTTTGTCTATGTATTCACACATGTATTATGTTTCCGGTTAATACAATTCTAGCATGAATAATAAACATTTATCATGATATAAGGAAATAAATAATAACTTTATTATTGCCTCTAGGGCATATTTCCTTCACGTACTACTAGGAAAAGACCTACTAATGGCGCACTGGTTTTGCCTACTAATGGCGCATTACCAGTGCGCCATTAGTAGCACGCCACTAGTATATCTTACTAATGGCGCACCACTGGCGCGCCATTAGTATCTGGTATACTAATGGCGCACCAAGTAGTGCGCCATTAGTATGTAACACCATGCGCCATTAGTGTGCCTCCCGGGGGGCCATACGTAAGCATGGCTTTGTCATACTAATGGCGCATTCTGTGTTGATGCGCCATTAGTATCCTTTGGCATACTAATGGCGCACCTGGTGGTGATGCGCCATTAGTATGAATATTTGGTTTTTTTTCTTTTCTGATTTTTGCACAGGTTACAAAATATATTATTAGACAGAATATAGACAGCAGCACACAGCAACATCAGATTCATCGAATACAATAGAAGATTAGTCTCCGAATACAATTCATCATATTTGTCTCCGAATTCAAAAGACCGAACAAAGATAAAATATTACAAGTCTCAAGACCGCGAGTATCGAGTTTGTCTTCAGATTACAAGTCGATATCGATCATCTAAACTACCATCACATAGAAGAGAGCTGTGGTCATCACGATGAGCATCATCGCGATCAAACTGGTCTTCATCCGGTTCCTCCAACGCTCCCTCCTCTCTCCCGCTATATAGCGGGCGTATCTAGATTCGGCCTCCGCCCTAGTGGTGTACCCTTTGTAACTATTACCGCTGAAACGGTGAACCTGTCTCCGACACTCCTCCCATTCGTCGTAGACTCCGGGAACCTTACCCTTGTACACGACATACGACGGCATCTCTATGCACAAGCCAAACAACAGACAATACATAAGCAATATGTAAGTCTTTGATGAATCTATGGTGGAAATGAGGTGAGGAGGAGGAGGCAGCCGAAAGCTTGGAGAAGGAGGTGGAGGGAATGAAGTGGGGAAAGTGAGTGGGTAGGTGTGGGGCTGTCCAAAATATCTTGTTGGGGTCCCAGGTTACTAATGGCGCACCAACAGCAAATGCGCCATTAGTAACCCTGGTTACTAATGGCGCACCTGCAGGTGGTGCGCCATTAGTAGTTTT